>NW_010326560.1:0-31718 GCF_000700745.2 Antrostomus carolinensis | reverse complement strand
CCTATTCCATCAGTCACTTTAAATCCAGAGGTTTCTTTTTCTCCCAGCCCTATCTCATGATGTAAGCTCCAGTATGGCAAGGCATACAGCTTATTAAAGTCTGTCTGTCCTAAAAAGATACCTGAGCAGGTCTGGAGCAGAGCCTGTGTGCAGACATTCATCCCTGCAAGAGCAGCTCCTCTTCCAGCTGTGTGCTTAGGGCGCAAGGAAGTGCCACCTCTCAGTCCTTCTTGATGGTGTTATTTGCTTCAGTCTTCTCCACAGAAGGAGCAAATTAAGAGCTGTCTTAGGGGAAGTCACATTGGCAGCATCACTTCAAATGTTTTTGTTCCTTTTCAAAGAGAAAGGAAAGGACAGTTTCAGTGGACTTCCTGTGGGATCTGGCTTCTGGAGATACATTAAATTAGTGCCTGTTTACCAGGCTGGGAAATTTCTGGAGAGTTTGAGTGAGAGGTACAGAGGGAACCAGGCACTAGGGAGATTGCTAAGGGACCGTGGACAAAGAAAGTGTCACACACAGGGAGTCTTTTGTGTCTTAGTTCTCTTACATGAACTGGCACAGGAGCTAACAACATGGAAGCAGGCATCTCTTCCCAGTGGCCACTCCTTCTGCTGGACAGGACACTCCAAAAGACCTACCCATTCCTGACCTACTCTCAGAGGGACAGGATGGCCATGCTTCCTTGTTTGGGACACCTGACTAACACTCACAGCATCACACAGCTCCTGTCCTGGGAGGTATATAGCAAACCTCCAAAGCCCATGCCTCCAGACCCTGTGTGCACATCCCAGCCATGAATCCCTCTAGGAAAGTGAAACCTCAGTCTGTGTGTGTGAACACAGACATCTCTCACCTCCCAGTCTCTGCATGCATACAAGTAAGCAGAGCTCATCTTGGACCCCAATGGCACTGGCAATTGCCCTGGGAGGTGGATTTAGTGAAGTGGTTGTGGCTGGTGCCTCCCTGTGTCTGCTCCTTGGCTCAGCATGGAGCTCTACAACTTGGGGACAAGAGCTGGGCTGCCCTGGAAGTAGGGAGGAGGTAAAGGTACAGAGAGAAGAGCCAGAGGCCAGAGGTGAGCCAGAGACACAGCATAGTCTCCGTGTGGCAGAACCAAGGAGAGAAACAGCAGCAACAGAGAGGCATGGCTGGGGCTGAGGGATGCTTTGTGCCTCTAAATTCACCCAAAGTTGGTGCCCAGTGACACCAGAGTTGTTTTCCCTCATATTCTGTTTTGCCCATGGTGCTGAGATGCCACAAGCTGGCTCAACACATGTCCCATCAGCACACAGGGCTCCCTGCCACCCTGTTTCAAGGACAGGAGCTCCAGCTTCCAGGGTCCATCCGAGCTTCAAACTCCTCTCCGGCTAATCCTTGAGGTCTCAGATCCATTTAAGGATGTGGCAAACATTCAAACACACCCAGGAAACTGAACATAAAGGTGCAGATCTGCCAGGAAAGAAGTTGAGAGGCACATTTAATTGTGGATATGTGTAGACTGCTGCCAGCAAAGACATGGGGGCAGACAGGAGCTCCAGGGTGATGAGAACAGCCCCCAGAAGAGCAAGTGCAGCTGGAAGGATGGATGCTGGGAGTAGGCTGAGGATGCCATGCAGGAACACTTCCCCTCCCGGTGAGCACTCCAGTTTCCTGGACAACACTCTCTCCCACGTGGAAATCAGCAATCGAAAAGATCAATTACCCCAAATCACAGGCCCCAAGTGACAAATAGCCCAGCCTGCCAGACAGCTTGCATACTGCAGAGAGGCAGGTTACAACGTGCTCACACACATTAAAGAGAGGACCCTGTGCTGTTTATGCTGTCGGAGGCCTAATTATGGGAGCAATTTTCTCTAGATTCCAGAGGGGAGAGACAGGGAGGGAGAGAGCTCAGGCACCTGCACATGCCTGCTCTGCCACCAGTGAGTGTGGCTCCCCAAAACAGCCCAGATCCTCTCCATGACCTTTGCAGAGTCCTCACTGCAATGCACTCTGCTTCCAGCTGGATTACACCTGTCTACTTTGCAGACAAAACATCTAAAAAGAAAAGAACTTCATCAATGCTAAATGAATCACAGAATCATAGAATGGTGTAGGTTGGGAGGAAACTTAAAGATCATTTCAATACAACCTCCCTGCCAGCAGCAGGGACACCTTCCACTAGACCAGGTTGCTCAAAGCCTCATCCAACCTGGCCGAGAACACTTCCAGGGAGGAGCAGTCACAGCTTCTCTGGCCAACCTGGGCCAGTGTCTCACCACCCTCACAGCAAAGAATTTCTTCCTCACAGCTCATCTAAGTCTACTCCTGTCCAGTTTATAGACATTGCCCCTTGTTCCATCACTACCCACACTTGTAAAAAGGGCAATACAACAAGCTTGCCAGCATCTGTGCCTGACCCCTTGGGCCTGATTTGGACTTTCTGTGAGAGTGAAGATGAGCCTGGTCACAAATGATGTTCATTGTCCCCTTTTCGGACATCCAATATTCTACTCCAAGTCAAGCTGAAAACAAGTTTCTTACTCTGTGACTATGGAGAAGTCCAACCTTGACCCCTGTATGACCATTTGAGGATCAGAAAGTAACACACCAATGCAATTTGGGGTCTTAAACAGGTTGCTGAACCTGCCTTCATGATTTCTGGCTGATGGGCACTGGGACTTCGTCCATGTTTGTTCTCATGGGAGAAACAGGGGAAGAAGGAAAAGATTTTCCTTAGGTCAAGCCTATATTCATGAGTCCTGGACTTTACTCCTGGTTCCACCACAGACTCCCACTGTGGTTTCTCAAGACCGTTGTCCTTATCAGTGAAAGTGATGGTAACAGTGATGCGATTTCGAATGTCAGAGAAAAATCCAAATACCTGTTAATGCTCCAGCTTACTCTGGGCCTTGCTAAAATTTGAGCACTCTGATCAGATGATGCTGTACAATGGTGAATCCCACAGGTTTTCTTGGATAAATTCTTCAGTCCATTCTAAATGTTGTTCCCTGCTCTTTGTTTTGTGTCCTGAATGGTCACATTTTCCTTTGTCATGCTGCTCTTCACTTTGTCTTCCTCTCCCATCCCTTCACATTCATCCTTATTCATCAGTCTTCCCAGACTGCATTGTCCTTGTCCTTGTCTTCCCTCCTATGGTTTTCTCCAGCCATAACTCATTCAGGAACAACTTTGTGCTTTTTTGTCCTGTTTTTAGAAGCCATGCTGAGATGAACTGGTTCTACTGTGACATCTACATAGTACTGCCCATCTCCAGCCCCTTCCCTGGTCTCCCCTCACAGCAGTGATACCAAACTCTTGTGTTGGTGAAGGAGTCAGGCCTTAGCTGTGATCAAGTCAAAGCAGGGCTGGGAATGAGGGAGTGGAAGTACATCAAGTGGCATCAAGTTGTGATGGACAGGACAAAGGAGAAACTGCAGGATGCAGAAAAAGGCCTCATGCAGATAAAAGGGACAGATAAGGGTCCATGATTTAGGGATAGTCCTCCCAGGACCACACACGAGCATAAAGTAGCTCTCCCCCTGCTCCACCCTCACTGACAGGCAGCTGGAGCAGAACAGGGTCTGTAGGTTGTTCAGTGCCCTCGAGCAGAGGTTCCTCTCAAGGCAGCCTGTGCTCTAATGTCTGTGGAGTGGGGTCCTCTGTGGGTAACCAGGGAATGACTTGAGCCATGAGCTGTGACTGGATGCTGAAAACACTGGATTCAGGTCTGGCAGGAGTAATTATTTTCTTTGCCTGTTCCCCAAGCTATAAGAGGGGACAATATGTAAAGATTGCCCAGGTGCATAACCATGGCTCAGCTTGTGGGTGTTGCAGCCTCCTCCCCAAGGGGACTGTGAATTGTTAAGTCTCTGCAGACAAGGGACTGTCATTACCAGGATGTTGACATATTACTGGCTCTTTTTTTCGCTGCAGACGCCTCTCTGGAAACCAGATCTCCAGGATCCCAGGGGAAGCTTTCTCTGGCCTCTACAGCCTGAAGATTCTGTAAGTAACTCGCGCCGCTCTGTAAAGCCATCGCCGCCCCCGCCTCCCTCAGCCCCTCAGTCCTGGCTGTGCATGCAGACTTGCAGCCATCCAGAAGGACATGCAAAGTTACAAGATGTTGTGGTGTCAGTTGTTAAACCCACGCTGGATGACATGACCCTTGGTGAGTGGGGAGCTGTGTCCCATCCTGAGGACCACCCTCCCCCCTGCACTGCTTCCTCTCTTCTGCTACAGCAAACCATGAGCAGGTCACCTCCAGGGCACAGCCCTCCATACTGTGTGTAAAGGCACCACAGGAGAATCTGCAGGGGTTCACACTTTCCATAAAACTCACCCAGTGCCCTAAAGTAATGTCTCCGCGATGTGGTGTTCAGAACCTGAACTGGCCCCCATCTGCTATTGCCGCAGAGCCTTGGGGGTGGATTGGAGCAACATGAAGTGCTGGAACACCTTTGCTATAAGAACAGGCTGAGACAGTTGGGGTTGTTCAGCTTGGAGAAGGGAAGGCTCCGAGGAGACCTTATTGTGGTCTTTCAGTACTTGAAGGGGACCTATAAGAATGACAGGGACAAACTTGGCCTCTAGCAACAAGACAAAGAGAAATGGTTTTAAACCAAAGAAGGGGAGATTCAGACTAGATGTAAGGAAGAAAATTTTTATGCTGAGGGTGGTGAAACACTGGCACAGGTTGCCCAGAGAGGTGGTAGATGCCCCATCCATGGAAACATTCAAGGTCAGGCTGGAGAGGGCCCTGAACAAGCTGATATTTGAAGATGTCCTTGCTCACTGCAGGAGAGTTGGGCTAGAGACCTTGAAAGGTCCCTTCCAACCCAAACCATTCTGTGATGCCATATCCACACTCTGGCAGGTGCTGTGGGAAGCTCCTTTGCTGTGCCCAGCTCAGCTGTCTCTTTGCAACCAGCCTGCCCTTGCTGCAAATGTCTGCATGGCCCAGGAGGCTTCTACAAGGCTCTGGAGTGGGAAGGGCTCTGCCCCTGGAAAGGGTGGGATCCTTGAACAGTCTGACTTCAGCCTGAGCCCAGCCTGGCCACAGGAGCGATGGGGACACGTACAGCTTGATCCAGGAGCGTTGCAGCCCTCAGGCCATGCCAGGAACTGCTGGTCCTGGTAAATGAAGGCCTCCTCATCGCTGTGGGCAGTCCACCCACCTCTGCCTGTCCAGTGGGGAAGGTCTAAGTGACAAAGGTTACCAGCAAGTTCCTCCCCAGAGTATTTTCCTACAGGTCAGGGTGTCTCACTGCTCGTGCAGTCACATCACTTTTTGCATCCCGCAGGGTCTGTGCAGACTACTGAGATGGGACACACTTTCTCCCTTTCAGAAACCATCTTAAAAATCTCCTGCAATAAACATTTCATCCCCAAGGGGATGTTTTGAACTCAGCCACAATAAGAAATTGTTGTAGCTGGTCCAGTTTATACAGAGCGAGCAGGTACAAACCTGCTCCCAGGATTAGAGAGAATAGGGCTGTTTACTATGTCTTCTGAAGATGTAAAGTATGAATCCTGCCCTAAATCTCAGGGCTTAGAGATTTATCCATCCCCTGCATTAGGCAACAAATCAAAGGAACTGAGTTAAAACCGCAGCTCTCCCACCCAATTTTAACAAGAGGAACTTTCTACTTCGGGAACGCGTGAGCTTTTAAAGCCTCTTTTGATCAATTTCTATTTGTGTCAGGCCCAGGTAACTACTGATGCAGAGTACAAGAGCGATGCCTCCGTTCCGGAGCCAGCACGGCTCCCCGGGGGTTGCGGTAAGGAGAAGAACATGCTCTCTGCCCACTGCCCACGTACAAACGGGCTCATGGACACCCAGCGTGCTCCACCATGGAGCAGTACCAGGAGGAAAACATTCACAAGTGACCCCATTGTAAGGAGAGGCTTGAAGGATCAGAGCATTTCCAGTTGGGAAATGGTTGCACGAAGAAGCTTGGTCCAGGCTGTCTTGTGAGAGCTGAAGTTGGTGTCCTCATTCTTCAGGACAACCTGCCTTGCTCTCAGCCAGGTTGTGCCCAGTGACACAGGGTGGCACTTGGGCTGCCATGCCAACTCCTCTGGCTGCAGGTCTGCCTTAAATTTACTCTAACTCCCCAACTTTTCCTGTAGAAGTATGCAGAAGACTAGCCCAGCTCTGAGGCCAGGGCAGGAAGGGTTGATGCTCACAGGGACTGGCCCATCCAGATCCTGCCACAGGCCTCTTATTTAAAGAAGTTTCTGATTCCTAAAAGCAGGGGCACTGCCAGTCCTCATTTCACTGGGAGCATTTCACTTTCCAGACTCTGATGCCTTCCTGGCTTGTTTGCAAGGGTATGTTGGGCTGTCATGTGCTTTTGCTACAGGTGATGTTCTGATTGCTTTCCATAACAATACCTTGGGCTCCACAGGAGTGAGGTCATTGGCGGATACAGTTGCCATTCCCTGCACCCTCTGGGAACAGCAATCATTCACTCTCTATTTCTTTGTCATTGTGAGAGTGAAGCCAGCAGTGAGGGACATGGAAAGATAGGCTGGTGCCTGGGAATTTTCTGAAACAGGACTAGAAATTTTGTCAGGTCAGATCTTAGAAGCATCAAGCTTAATCACATCGGAAGGGCTCTTGGCAAGGATGGGGGCTCTCACTGATTTCCTTTACTGATAAAAAGAGGAAAAGCACAACGTGCTGAAGAAGTCAGGTGAAGATCACTATATGTTTCCTTCAGGTCATGACTCAGGTCCTTAAGTTCACTGCAGCAGTGCCCTTGTTGGGGCTGGTGACTCTGCAGCAGCTCAGCAAGATCTGCTACATCTCCCAGGGACCAACAGGAACAAGCATCCTTCCTGACCTTCCCTTGACCTTCCCTCTGACCTCCTCAGGACATGAGTGTGAGCGCAGGGTGCCTTCCACAGCAGCACCACAACCTCCTGTAGGGATTTTTGAAAGGTGATATTATTGTCATAGGAAAAACCAAGGCAGGAACTGCACTTGGAAGCAAGGTGTCCCTTCCCAGCCCATTGCAGAGCACCTTGCACCTTCCCTCACAGTCTGGTTGTGGTCAGGGCTGGAGAGCAGAGCCTGGAGAGAGAGCATGAGGCTGGCTCACCCTGCTCCTTGTGCCCTGAGAGTGAATAAAAATCCTCACCTTCTTCCCAAGTCATGTCTCCATTTCCTCTTCCCTTGCTGTGCTTCTCTGCCCCCATCCAAACCTGCTGAGAGCAAGACTGTCCTGGTGAGCCAGCTGCTCCAAGAGCTCCATGCAACCTGGCACTTTGAAACTGAGAGAGCAACTTCAACTCAAAAGACCGTAGGAGGCATTTGGGGAACTGCAGTAGTTTATAGGACACTATATCTCATTATGGATCAGTATCATTATGGATACTACAGATACTACACAAATATTGGGGGGGAGCAGGTAACCATATGTAAATTGGTGTAAACTGGTGTGCCTCACATAGCATACAGAAGTGTGCTGGGTAACAGGGGAACATCAGTTTGGCCTGTTAGGTCCAGGTCCTATGGGGCTGCAGTGAAGCTGCACTGTGCAGAGCACTGCATTTCACGGTGACACGAGCTGCTCACCTCGCTGCTCCCCATCCAGATCAGATCCTTGCTCCTTTAGGACCAGTATATCCACTCCCACAGTCATGTGCTTTTCTCTGCATTTTAATCTCCACCAAAAAAACACAGATCTTGAGGGAAGTATCTTCAGAGGGAATCTGAAGAGCCCAGGAAGCAGGAAGGTTCAGAGAAATGCTGGGACATCAGGTGTTAAAAGACAAGAACAGGGATGAAAGTCCTGTCTCCTCACTTTAGATAGAGGCAAATCATCGAGTTTATTTAACCATTCTGGCTCTCTTGAAAAATCTCTGAAAAAAGAAGAGGGCAAGTCATCCTTCAGGCAATACTTGGAGCTTCAAAGGGGCTGCTGGGCTCTGACAGCCAGCAAAGCCTACAAGACAGGCTGCTGGGCTGGACACTGACCCGCACCCCAACACCAGCTGTGACGCTGCTGCACTTCTTGATGCTTGGTAGTCTTTGGCCAGGCCACACTGTCCTGTCTGGAACCTGCCGTGCAGGACATGGGGCAGCAGGAGAGCAGCCAGAGGACAATGGGTGGAAGGATGAGGAAGTGCCAGATCCTCACCTGTGGGGAGACATGAACAGAAATTACAGGGGTGGTAGAGGAATGTAATTGGGATAATTCGGTCTAGAAGAGAAAAGGCTAAGGAGGCATCATGGGAACATCAGGCACAGAGATGTGCAGGGTGTTCACACACCACTCCTCACCAGTGGGACAGGGCAGGGCTGGTGGTGTTTGAAGTGGCTCCCTCAGCCCATGCCCTCCTCCTGCACCTCCTTTGCAAAACTGGTCCGTGGACATCACAAGTGGCCCACATGTCCTGGTGCACACAAGGGGCAGTCCAAGCCTCAGACACTCTGGCAGTCTCAGATCCTTGTTCCATCAACTCCTGGTTTTCCTCTAATCGCTCTGTCCCACTACTCCCACCATCCTGCCATTCACAAAATACTTCCCTTCCTCACCTTCCTGGGTGATCTTTTCACCACCTGCTCTGCATGGACACGGGCCAAGTGCGGGGACCACAGAGCACCTTGAGCTTCCTCGCTGCTTCACCCAGAGCCCGTTCCCACAGGGTGCATGCTGCAAGGCTGGTGGAACCCCTCTGAGATGAGTGTCACCTATGGAGGGTTGCGTGGCTGGTGTGAACTGTGCCCTGGCAAGTCCACGATCATTGGCCCTGTTTCTCCTTTCACACTTGTGAAAGGGGAACGTAAGCCCCAGTGATCGATCCCATTGGTGCTGTCTGCAGTCCACCAGGATGAGGAAGCTCATCCTGGTGGACAGCTGCCACGCAAGGACCAATACAACTTCTGCAGCCCAGTGAAGCAGACAAATTGCTTTACTTAAAAACAGTGAGAAGCATCATGGATCTGGTGGTGAACTAAAGGAATAATGAGTCAACTGAGGTTACTTAACCAGAGGGAGAGATGAATGAGGATGGACATAAACCTTGAAGGACAAGCAAATGCTGCAATAAGGAATGAAATACATATTCACCATATCTGAAGACAGGACTAGCAGCTTTTGGAGCAGATGGCACCAGGGATATTCAGAATAGAATGCATTACAAATGTGGATGCTCTGTCACAGGTTGGCTGAGATTTGACAGGTGACAGGCATGGCTGGAGTTGGGAATGACTGCCCCAAGCATGACCAGCTGAAGCCTGTAGGTATTCAGGAGCTGACTCACAGCAGGATCAGAGGTCTTACCTCTGGTGACAGAGGTGGCCCCCAAGGAGACAGGCTGGTTGCTAGGCATGGTAACAATTTTCATAATTTAATTTTAATGTGTTAGGCCCTTAGACCTAATTGCAGTCATGTGCATGTCCACAAGTAAACTCTTGCATGTATCTTGGGCTGTCAAGGGGCCTGGTGCTTTCCCGGTCTTTCCAGAGAATTAGTTTATGTTTAAAAAAGGATGGGAAACACCCTGGGAATTCCTCTACAAACCTGTCTGTGCAGATGGTCCTCTCCCTGCCCTCAGAGTGAATCCCAGAGCTACTGGAAGCAGGACCAGATTCTTGGCTCTACCTCCTCTGGCTGCTTCACTGCGCAAAAACCACCTGGAAAGTGTCCATGAAGATAGGGCTGTGCAGAAACCATGCAGGGGTACACCCGGGGAAGCAGGTGTGTGGAAACTTGGAAGAGAGCAAGTGAAGAACCAGGCTGCCCCACTACCAACAAAATATCATGACACAGGGGAATATGCTGAGATCTTCATGCACCAAGCCTTGAGCCAGCCCCCAACCAAAGGCAAAGTGAGAGTGGCCTCCTCAACTCCCCTCAGATGAGTGCAGACTGGCAGCGATGGATGCTCAGCAGCGGTAGCTGGTACTCTGAGGTCTTCCTAACTGATGTATACATTCCTTTGCAAAGAGACTTTGCAAGTGCACCTCTCCTAGGGGCTCTGCTTTGCAGCATGGCCAACCCACATCATCCCCATGGAGGCTGATGCTCCTGGGTCTGTGCTTCAGTAGCATGATCATTAGAAACCATCTCCATAGGCTGGTTTGTCTCCTCTGCCAAGGTCCTTCCCTTGCAAAATTAACTCTTTAAGTCCATGCTTCCCAGCCTTGGAGCTTTCCAGGGTAGTGGAATATGCTGCTTATTCATAGTCTCTGGAAAACTGGAAACTTCCTTGTCCTTCCAGATGTCCTTGTGAGCTGCCTGGATGCCTCTCACCTCTGAGTGTCCTGGCTGGAGCTCCATCAGCCAAGAAGCATCCATCCCAACTGGCCATGTGGCTGAGCTTGTGCTGCCATGGCTTCACACCACATCCCACCCTTGGACATGTATTCCCTCATCAAATGCTCTGCTGCACAAGTAGGATTGCCAGGCCTCTTGCTTTCCTGGCTGAACATGCTGCGGCAGCAGCAGCGCTTACTAGCCAAGAAGGAATCCCACACCAAACTCCACAGGGAAAGACTCCAAGTACAACCACAACCTGAGCCTGCCTCACCCCAAAATGTGGAGGGCAAAATGCCTGTGTGCATCCTCTTGGCTGCAGACCCTGCACCCGCAGCAGCCAGCTGTTCCTCAACAAGCCTTGACCAGTCTGTGTGAGCGTGCAGACCCAGCACTGCCCACAGCCTGCCTGCACCGATAGTGGTGTGTGTGCTGCCCAGCACCTGCCTGCAGCTACTCCCACCCACACAACGTCCTGGTGCTGCCCATGGCTGATCTCCATCAACAGGTAGGCTGGAGTGAGCCCAAAAAGAATGGCCTTGCTCTGTACGTCCCACATCTCCTGTCTGGCTGGACCCTACCCAATGGCCACCCCCATTGGTCTCTCCTTCTCTTCCTTCCTGAGCTGCAATTGCAGCATCTCATGTGGTCCAGGACAGGCACTGACTAGTCTGGCTCGTGAATATACATCAAAAAACATCACCAAAAAAGCCATGTTGCCCCAGGATGGCAGGTTTGCAGGTGGCTTGGGACATTTCAGGAATCCCCAGACAGACTCTACCCCTTTGACAGCCCCAAGCCTGTGCAGAACAGGAATGGCTTTGAGACAAAGAGAATGATGTTGCATATCCAAGAGACGCTCCCATAGGGAGGGAAGAGGAAACGTGCAGAGGTTGGAATGTCTTTAATCCCCATGCATGGGCTCCAGGCACAGTTGCCTCAAGCAATAACAGCCCTTTGACTGTGCTGGCTGAGTCACTTCAGCCTCCCAAGATGGGGACATCTTATCATGCACAGGCCTGTACCTGTGAGGGCTGTTAGTCTGCTGAGACTGTCTTGTGCAAGGATCTTGGTGTGGTGGGACCTGATCCCAGCATTTTTCTGGTCATTCAGGTGTGGTCTCTGCCAATAAACAATCCTTCTACTTCTGAAAATAAAACATGACCTCTGAAGAGTTGTGATGTATGCTGGTTCCAGTCTGACTGCTGTGGATAGCAGGTTGTGTGTCCATGTCTGCCAGTGTCTCCAAGCTCCAGTATGGTCACCTGAACAGTGCCAACCCAAGGTGACAGTGCACTATCCACACTTGATTTTGAGAACTTGCTGGCCTGAATGGTCTTTGCTTATCATGTTCATCAATGTCCTCAGCTTGTCCAGAAGGCCTGGTGCTGCATTTCTAGTCTTGTAGGACTTTAGTCATTGATACAGCTGCTTGAAGACAGAAAATTGCACTCAGCAATTGAGAAACTGCACCAACCAGAGTGGGCGTAGGGCTGGGTAGGTGGTGAGATTGCTCTATGGGTGCAAGAAGTCAAGCTCTGACTAAGGTTGTCTCCAGGCTGCTGTAAAGCAGCAGCTTACAGTAGGAAAGCTAATGAAGTCCAGGAATTTTGATGGATGGTGAAGAGGCAGGAGCAAAGATATATGCTGCTGGAGAAAGGCTGAGGCCAGTGTCATCTGGGATCTCGGGGTTGCTGTGATCTTGTGGACTGATGTCCAGGTTCACAGACCATGTCTGTGCCTCAGATGGTCACTCAGATCCTGATGCAGATCACTGCACTGTCGCCCATGCACACACTGTGGAACACAACTTTCTTTCCTGAGGGAGGAAGAATGCAGGGAGGGGACAGGGCATGCCCGAGGCTTTCAGGGACATGAAGTCAGGAGATACGGTTTGCAGAGTTGTTCCCTCTTTGCAATGCTGTTCACATAAGTCATGCAGTGACTTCTTAATAGAGAACATGTCAGACATCCTTGGAGCTGGCCTGGAGTCCAGGACTCCTGCTGTGGTTGCTCTCCTTAGTGAGCTACAGCATTGTACTCCTCCATCTTATACAAAACCAGCATCTTGAAAGGCAAAATGCCACCACTTAGGTAGAGAGGGAGACTGTGACCCTGTCCCAGCTCTCCAGGTGTCCTGCTGTCCTCTGAACCCTTTTGCCATCCTCATTTTGTAGCGGTGCCTGAGACCCCAGTACAGAGTAGTCACAGGAACAAGATGCCACAGTGAGGAGATGTGGCATCTTGACATTCCTTGACATCATCCCCAGGTTTTGGTACAATTATTCAAGCTCTTGCCAAAATCATGCTGTATGTTCTTGTTGAAAGGGCCTTTTATGAAAAAAATAATATGCAAGAATGTTTTAACATGACAGGTAAGGATGGACTGCAGTGACCAGGGGCCTGATGGGGGTTGTCCTTAATACTAGACTGTAAGAAAAGCCATCCTGGGACATCCCAGTGGTAGATGCAGCGTATCTTTTCCTGCTCAAACCTGAGCTCCCAGTAAGCAGAGTTGGTGATTTCCTAAGCTGAGGCTGAATGAAGAGCTTCTTGTTTAATACCAGGGTGTCCCTGTCCCTAAAAAGTTATCTGACCCTGTTTGGAACTATTTTTTGACCTCTCTGTATCATGCTATGATGATGAGTTATTAGAGTAATTACACACCATGTGAAGAAGAAGTGATTCTTGTCCCAGTCCCAGCATTCGAAAACTTCTCCAGCTGCCCTGCTGTTGTGAAAAATAGCACTGTCCAATACTCCAGTGATTTCAGAGGTCTCTGAAGCATCTTCCTTAAGTACCCTTTGTCTGTGCCAAAATGGTTTCTTTTTGGAACCACTCCATGCTGATGGTGGTCTGGAAAGTCTCTCAGTCTGTGTTACTGATCGGAGAAGGGACTTGTAATAGATGGGAGGCAGCAGGATGCAGCAGTAGTATGACAGTGGGTTTTGCTTTAATATTGACTCCAGATACTTCCAGTGATCAGCTCTGAACACTGAGCTCAGATTTCATAAAGCCACTAAGATCTACTGGGTGTCCCATCAAAACCCCAACAGTGCTTCCTAAAGCCCCCTTGTATCACTCTGTAATCGGTTGTGCATCTTGATTTTTAACAGAGTTGAATTGTGGTTCACCAAGAGCAAGTCTCTCTTGACTTGGGTCTCCTGGGATCCCCACCAGCCCCAGGTAGTCTCAGCATGGCTGCAATCCCATGCTCAGCTGTATTTTTGCAGTCAGTTATCCCTGTCCATCCATGGAGCCTTTCTTTTGGTGCCCCTGCTGCATTCTGCATTTTCCAGCTGCTTTCCCACACCAGCCCATCTTTGCACCCTTCCTCATACGTACAAGGTGCCTTGTGCAGCCTCATGGTGCCAGCAGAGGTAACAACCTTCCCCTCCCAGCTATCACCTGGGTCCTTAGCAGTAATGCTGAGTGTCATCTCCAGGAGAAATGCTGAGACCCTTAAACAAGTTCTTCATTTGAGCGGGAAACATTTATTCTTTTGAGTATGGCCTCTCTGCTGCCTTTTCATACCACATCAAACATGTCTTCCTTCCTGCATTGCAGACCAGCATTTAACATCTTACTAAAGTAAAGCTAAAGTCATGGTAGATGATGTCTATGCTTTCCTCTCTATTCTCATGGCCTTCTACCCTGTATAGAAAAAAACTACATTGCTTTGGCACAACTTATTTTTCACTAACCACAACTGACAGTTGCTTGTTTCCCTGCTTTTTCTTCTGTATGCATACAAATAATTTAATTGTAAGTCCCCATTTTCTTCCAGAAATTGAAGAGCTGTGTGGTCTATAGCTTCCCTTTTTTAAAGATTGTCTCTACCATTGTCTTTTTCCAACTTTTCTTTCATGACAGACCTCTGAATCCTCTGCAGTAAAGCTAGAAGTCACAGCAATGGGAAGTTTCTTGCTTGCATCAGTACTCTTTGGGCTGCTTCTCACTACTGACACCATGCTCTGTCCCTTTGATGTTGGTAGTAATTACGACAGCCTCCTAAGTAACCATTTCCCTTTTCATGTCATCTCCAACCATTTGATACGTTTTGGAAATAGAAATCTCAGATATCTGAAATATCCTTTTCTTATGCACTCTCCCCAGCCAAGCTTCCATGCTGGGATGTCTTTCTTTTCCAGAGGAGCATGTGCCCACAATGTCCCAGTTCTGGAAGGAACAAGTAGGTTCAGGACAGAGGCTGGTCCAGAGTAAAAAATGTAGCCTTTCCAGAGATGCAGAGATTATAAAACCAGTAAACTCACATGTGTGGCGCTCCAGGAGGTCAGTGAGAGAGGTTAATGACTGATCAGGTCAGAAATAACCCCGGGGTCCAGTTGCAACCCTGCCTGAATCACTAGAGCTCATCAGATACACACCTCTGGGGCAGAAGCACTGCCACACAGCATGTCCTCCTCTCCAATCACTTGTATAGTTACCTCAGTGTCCATGGCCTTTCTCCATGCCCTACACTCACATCCATTTCTGAGAAGTCCTCCTTGGTCCTGCCCATTCAGCCCAACAACTCCAGCCACCTGCTCTCTCTGAAGCCCCTGGACTGGTTTGGTTTTTTTCCAGAACAGATCCAGTTCCTGCTGCAAGTTGTGCCAATGCTGCAAAACCCCTTAGCAAAGGGTTTTTGAGAGTGAGTTTTTTGAGAGTGGCTCCTCATCCATTCTGTTTGCAACTTGTCCTACAAGTTGAATAAGAAATTTGCCCACAGTCTAGTTTCCATAGACCCTGCAGAGGTAACCACCACTGACACACACTGGGAGAAGGATGTCTTACACAAATATAAATATGGGACATGCATGTGTGCAGTGGAGAAGCCTCCTTATAGTCACATCCTCCCAGTAGATCCCCCATTGCAGCACCAGACTCACCCTGGGAGCATCTGCTGCAGGATCCTGGGCCAGTCTGGACTGGCCAGACTACAGCTCACCTGCAAGCTTACTTGAGCCCTGAGTGACCAAAACAGTGCTTTCCAGCCCCTCTAGCTTTCCAACAAGAGTCCAGGACAGCTTCAGAAACAAGCAGCAACATCCTCCATTTTTTGACAGTCTTTTTTTTTTTTAACAAAGTTTTCTTTTTTCTAATTATAGAATGTTGCAGAACAATCAGCTGAGTCGCATCCCTGCAGAGGCACTGAGAGATCTTCCAAACCTCCAATCTCTGTAAGTCATTAAAAATCAATGCTGCGAGCTGCACGCTCCCTTGGGGGCCCTGGGCTTCCCAGCATTTGAGTCATTAGTTCCTTTGTCAAGGATGTTCTGTCCCTTCTTCCTTTTCTTTTCCAATTAAAGCAAAGATTACTGTCACTTAGCATAGAAAGGAGGGGAGGGCAGTTTTCAAGGAAGGAACACTGTCTTGGTAAAGGATGCTGAAATTACAGCTCCCTATATGTGCGTCATGATGAAAAGGCCACCAGCACCAAGGCATATCTCAAGGAATGCTGGAAAATATCCACCTGGAAGGGGCTCTGTCCTCTCCACTGTGGACCACAGTGGGGAAGGGACCTGCCAGGGAGCACAGAGGACACTCTGGTCTGTCAATATGTGAGTTGGGCTGTTTTACCCAGACAGAGGGTAGTCATGTCAAGGTAGAAATGCTTTAAAATACTTCTAGTGATTCAGTCGTGAGAAGCTGAGGCTACGATTGTGCTTTTCCTTTAAAGTAACTTTATCCACAGTGGGTTTGCACTCCTGTAATCACTAAAAATCACATCACTGAAATACTTGCAGTTTTCCTGAGTAACACACTTGCAATCAGATGAATGAATGGTTAGGATTGGAAGGGACCTTAAAGATCATCCAGTTCCAACCCCCCTGCCAGCAGCAGGGACACCTTCCACTAGATCAGGTTGCTCAAAGCCTCATCAGGTTGCTCAAAGCTAGATCCTGGTAGTGACACTGCATTTAGGGAGGGTCTGTTTGGTAATCGCCCAGCTGGTGTGAGCAGCACTGCTGAAGCTTGTAAGACGACTCTGAACTGGGCTGAACCACTGAAAAACTAACACTAACCCTAATCCTTAACTTCAGTCCTAGTCTTACTGTGTCTTTTTATCACAGAAATGTTGGCTGGAAGTGGTTTCTGGAGGTCTCCAGGCCAGTCACCTGCTTGGAGCAGGATTATTACCAATACTAGGTGGGGCAGTTGGAGCTTTGTCTATCCAAGCCTTGAAACCCTCCAAGTGTGGATATTTCCCCCTTGCTGGTGACCTGGCCTGAGGCTGTTCTTCCTGGGGAAAAAGCTTTTCCTCAACTTCAACCTAAAACTTCTGGAGTGCAATTTGTGGTCATTACTCTGCTTGATCATTTGGAACTACCCAGAAGAGCTTGGCTTCATCATATTTAGTTGTGGGTTGCTAGCAGATCTCCTCTTAGCCTTTTCTCTAATAGGTGAAACCAACACAGCTCCTTCTACCTCTACCCATGGGGCAAGTGCTCTGGGACCCTGACTCAGCTGCCAACCCTCCACTGGACCCATCTGGTTCCTTTTAATCTGTCTTACACTGGACAGCCCAAAACTGGGCACAGTTCTCCATGTGTGGCCCTCTCAGCACCCAGTAGGAGTTTCTGTAAATATTAATTTAAATATTAATTTCCAATGGAGGTGTTGGCTGTGCAGGATATGAATCTTCTTTCTGACAGGAGAGATTTGAAACGTTTGTTGCTGAAATATCATTGGCACGTGGTTCTGGCTGTTATTAAAAATGTGTTGACATCACCACCAGTGCCAGAGTCAAGACCCCCCACTCCATGGATTTGGAGATTAGAGTATTTTCCAAGTGACTTTCCTTGCAAGGGAAACATGACATGGAAGGTCACTGCAATGAGGTTGCCCCGGGAATGCCCCTTTTCCCCCTCAGCCTGTCTGTCCTATGCCCATGAATATGTGTGACAACCAATGCCACTAGAGCCTATGGTTGGATAGACCCAGCCTTTGCTTCTGAAGGTTTAACTGGCCTAGGGCAGCCAACAGCCCCCATTGAAAATACCACATGGCACGTGAGAAATGCAAAATGATCCAAGAAGCTGCTCACAGCACTTCGGGGCTTCATTGAAGGATTAGGGTGGGAAGATGGCTTTTCTTGAATCAATACAGAAGTATTTGGGAAGATAGCTTTTCTTGAAGGGTGGGAAGGGTGGGATTAGGGTGGGAAGATGGCTTTTCTTGAAGCAATACAGTGCTCTTCGTGCACTTTGAGGCCACCTTGTCCAGTGTGGGCTCCCCAGGTGTCTCCAAAGTTGGGCGAGGAGGGAGAGATTGGGCCATCTGGGATCAAGTTCTTCCTGCAGAAACTGAACAGTAAGAACAAATTTTAGGAAGAAATAAGCTGTTTCAGACAACATGAGGGAGACTAAGCTTGGAATAAAATCAGAGGGCTGAGCATCAGGGCATGTCTGGTTAGGACATGCCCAATGCCTATCATATTAGGGTTGGTTTCAACAGCCACAGCAGCAGTGGCAAGAGGTTGCTGTAGCCAGTTGTATCCCATTTGCCCCCAGAGCATGCTGCCCCAGCTGGCATGCTCCCATCCAGGATTCGACGTGACTGAGCAGGGACCTTCTGCCTTTCCCCAGCAGCCCTGACCCTTTGGACCAACCTGTCTAGGCTGTTATTTCCCTCTCAGAGCTCTCCTCAGCCCCTCACCTCTGCTAGTTCAGCCAGGTCTTTCTTCTCAGCACAAGCACAAGCACCCATGCCCAGTCCCTCTGAGCTCTTTCACTACTTCTCTCCTTACTACCCATTTTTAGGATACCTGTCCTCATCCCCCCAGACCAGGGCCACCTCTTCTGAGCCTTCCCCAGCTCCACCTCTGAGGTTCAGGTTCCCTTCCCAGCCTCTCATCAGACCCAAATTCCTGTCCCAGACACAAACTGTGCACAGGAGAGACTGAGACAGTGGCCTCCCAACTCCTGTCTCTTTCTGAAAAAAAGAAAAAACCTGTTAAACCTGACAAGACCTGGATTTAGGATGGGAGAGGGGGCAACGACTTCTGACCTGCAGGACTGCTCCATCCAATGCTCCCAACTACACCAGCCAGACACACAGCTTATCCACCAGCCACCAGGCACACTGAGAGTAAATAAGTTCCAAGGAAGGCTCCTGCTGGGAAAATAAGTATTTCATGGGACAGAGCTTAAATTCCTGTTCAGCCAAGGGAGCCTGGATACACGTTCTCATGGTCACAGACTGCCCAGGGCTTCTGGACCATCTTTACACAGATGACTATTTAATTAAACACCCTCTTTGGGAGGTTCAGCTTTGAGAACTGGCAGAGGGTATCAGAAAATAAGAGATGTGCATTGGTAAATTAGCACAATCCCTTGTGGCAGATCTGCTGTTGGTAACACCTCGCCCCATAAGCCAGACAGGTATCCCCCTCACCAGCTCAGAAAGGTGGGACCTGCTGCAGTTGGGCTGGATCTTCTTCATCACATCTCACTTAATCAGAGAAACTGGAAAGGGATTAGCTAAGCCACAGGTAGCAAATTAGTGGGAACTGGTAGACATAGCAAACCGCAGCAAGATGCTGTGGATCTTTCTCCATTAGGATAATAACACCTGCACTTAGTCATCTCTAGGTACACACTCAGAAGTGCTTTCCAGAGAGTTCGCTCAGTGTCGGCATTTGCACCACACTGGCAAGAACAACACGAGCATGGGAAGGCGAAGTGACCTTCACTAGGACAACAGCAATGTCAGAAGTAGGACCTAGGTGTCCTGGCTCCACTTGGCACGTTAAGGTGTTTCCATGCTCATTTGAGACTTTGCAATGGCACAATCTATATGTATAACCACCAGTCACCAGGAGAGGAAATATTTGGGACAGACTGTGTGAAAAACTAAAAACTCCAGGAGAGAGGTTTCTGTAACAAAAACCAAGTGGCAAAACAGTAGTTTCTTCTCTAGGTCTCACATCAGTGAACCCACCTCACCCATCCTGTTTTTTCTGTGATTACAAGAATTCAGGGCAAAGCCATAAGAGATCAGTCAGGTCCTCTACAGTCACTTTTCCATTCTGTGCCCCTAAAGCTGGGTCCAACTCTTCAAACCAAAGGGACAGTTTCTGGAAGCAAAAGTTTCAGAAGTGTCTCATGCAATGGAGACCCGTTGCCTGTCCAAGCTACCTGGTTAAAGGATGGGCAGAAGGTGCCTCTCAGAAAGACCCTGATCACAGATCACCAACAGGCTGCAGTAAAACCTGCCCTAAGCACAGAGAGTACAGGAGGTAGTTTTTCTCTGAGGTAGTTATTCTCTGAAGATAGTTGTTCTCTGAGAGGACAGGCACAAGCCAGCTCTGACTCATGTTAGCACTACACCAAGCCCTCTCTGTCTCTAGCCTGGTCGCTTGGAAGTGTGGAAAGCACATGCAGAAAAAGATTATGATTTGCACTTTCTTTATACAGAAACTGTACAAGAGAGAACCCTTGGGCATAGTAAAAGCCCAAGAATCATGTCTGGTAACTAAAGCCAGCAAGGCTGTGAGGCACAGCCCTGGTCTGGGTGGAGGGGGACATTTCTGAAGACACACAGTGTTTGTTATGAGATTGTACCACTGCTGTATCTTCCACTGGTGAAAGCATGACCGGTTCTCATCCCGGGTCTCCATCCTGTGCTGCTCCCCCAAGGGAGTAGCTAGTGCTTGCAGAGTCTTGCAGTTCTCCTTCTAACTCATGTTTAGAGCTGCTCTTCTGTAGCCACCTTTTCCTCCTTTCTCCATTCAAACAGGGAAATGCTCCATAAAGATAAATTAGATCTGATTTGAAAAACAGGAGTGGCACAGTGTGGAAAGTCACTGTTTCTTGAGGCAGGCACAGAGCTAAGATGCATTGCTTGGTTTTCACTGATGCTGCCATGACTTCTCCAAATGTAGTTGTGAATCTCAGGCCAAGAGCCTCCAGTACAGATCTGCATTAGAGAGATTATTTTTCCCTCTTTTTCAAATATCTGAGTCATTTTCCACAAGTTTATGAGACTCTTGTGTATTCATTGCCAAAAAATTAGCCAGCTTGGAACACCCATAGGTCACCCACAGCATGGTTTCCAAGCACAGTCAGGCTATGTGAGACCCAGTGTACTTGTGTTGCCCAGAGACTATTTTTTTCCAGTCAGAAGGGGAAGTGGCTTTATGGCACATCATGGCAGTTCATCAGTTACCAGACTTGTATGGCACTTCATGGAATATTAACCATCTGCTTTGCAAGTTGGCAACACATGCTAAGCAGGCAGGACAGCTGAAAAGGGGGGTGAAAATGGAAACCAAGAGAACTGGGGTGGAACAGACAGCTATACTAGACAGAAAGGGATTGTGTGCTGGTTATTTTCTTGCTCTTTCAGCTATTTGCATTTGATGTTCACATTCGTCATTCTGGGATTCCGGCAGGATTTGAAGGGAAAGTGTGTACCTCTTATGGACAACTGACACGGGAGAGGAAAAACAGACTTCTCAATACACAAGTCTTTTCTCAGGTTTACAACAGAAGGAGCCAAATTAAGTGGAAGCCATTAACAATTGTTTTGAACATAGCTCTACTAGTAAGACTTACCAGGAAATTCAAGGGATGAGATGGCCAAACAAGTGGGACAGAAGCAGATGCTTCTAGCCACTGTGAGACAGAGAGAGGTTGGTATTTACTGCCTGCACAGCACCAAGTTAGAGCTGAGATATAGCAAAAAACCTAATGTGTCACTGGAACCTCTGAAATAGGAAAGTGAAAAATAATTATTAATCAACTCCAGTTGTTTCCAAAGGTGACGGCTGTCCTTGCCTTTTGAGCATTCAGAGCAGATGCCCACTGAGATAGGACCCATGCACCCAAGCCTTGGTAGCACTTGGAATTGAACTGCTGGGTCCCTTTGCTGCACTGCTGGGGTCCAAGCTGGGGTCTCAGGCATGAGGCATGTTCAGACTTGTACTGAAGTCCCTCTGCCTGCTGTCTGAGAGAGCCGGGTGGTGCAGGCAACCGGACACTCTGCAGGCTCTGTGAGATGCATGCTGAGAGATCATGGTACCAGCTAGGAAGTTTGTAGCAAGTTTAGGAGTCTCTAACAGCAGGAAATCATCTTGTAGATACATGCTTAAGGAGAAGAAAGTCTAGGCAGAAAGAAATTCCAATAAGCATTGTCACTCAGAGAGCAGAAGGAAAGATTTTCCTTCTTTTCACTGGGGGATGATACACAGGGAAGTACGGGTCTCCTGTCCAGAATGATCAGAGAGTCCGTGGCACGGTCAGGGCATGAACTCTACTCTCCAGAGTACCTTGACCCCAGGAAAACTTGTTCCACATTGGAGCCCTCTTGCATTGCACATGCACTCTGCATGCCTTCCCACACACCTTTTTTTGTGACAGCCTGAACAAAGGTCTCCACCTCCAGGGACAGGAAGCAGCAGTTCTCTGTTAACAAGGCCTGGGTCCTGCTCTCACATTTGTCTCTAGAAGACCAGAAAAAAGGAAGGACAAACACTGGCCAGGGGTCACAAAGGCCATGCTTACACTGCTCTCCTTCTGTGAGCCTCCCTTTGCTCTTCCCTTCTGATCTGGCTAGGGTGACAGATTGTCTTAAGGCAAAGAGCCTTCTCAAAGCTGCCAACTCATGAGCTTCAGGTGTGCAAGATTTTCCACGGCAGGTGTGGTGTCTCCCACAAAAGACATGCTGTGGTGCAGGAACCAGCAATGAGAGGACACTAATTTTAACTAACCTAGATGAGGCACACTGGCTCTCAGGAAACCTGAGTTACTGAAGTTCCAGACCTTCACAGGAGAGAAAGCATGTCAAAAAACTGACTTTAGATTCAGGCAAGTTTAGTTGAAATGGGATGGTCATCATGTTCCCTTGTGCATGCTCTCCAAGAAGATGTTCCCATTGCCCTCTGTGATCCCCCCATACCTTTTCTAACCAAGGAAGATGCAGTCTTGAGTTTTGGCAAATGGTATTTCAAACACACTAACAGGGCTTCCTCCTGAAAACTCTAACACAGGTGGCAGGAAGACTGGCAAACCAGATGGAGGTTTCCAGGCGTTTAACATAACTATGCCAAGGGCATTTGTAGATCTAGGACACCCATTCCTCATCACTTCATGTGCTGACACAAAGCTTGGCTGCTCCAGGTTGGCTTACTGTGTATCACCAAGTATCACTCATCAGGGACTTCATGTGGTCTGGGCCACTCCTCCTCCAGAGGGAAGCATCCACTGCGGGGTTTCAGCATTTCCTGACCAGAGGTGTTCACGATTCATTCTGCCCCAGGGATTCCAGCCAGCCTGAGGAGGCCAGTGTCAAATCCACCCAAACACCCCCATCCACATCAGACACACCTGTCCTTACAAACACCCCTCATGACAGGTCCTCTGAAGCTGCAGCCATGCCCGTGGGGCCAGAATCAGACCTGCTCTGCTCCCTGTCAGCTACAGGATGTGGAGGCATCGCTGCCTGGAGCCTGAGCTGTCAGGAAGGAGACTTGGCAGGGATCATTAGATGAATACAAAGAGGAATTTGGATTTCAAAAGAAGAGAATACAAAGCTCTGGAGACTGAGCCTCCTACCAAGTGTGAGGGAGCTGCTTCCCAGCAGGCTTGCTTTATCTGGGAAGCATGTTGGGAAGCCCAGTGGGGAGGATTAGAGAGAACATGCACACCTGATGGCAACGCTCTAAGCCCTGCGAGGGGTGCCAAGGCTTTACGTAATGCTCTGATCCAGTTGTGATCCCCTGGCAGAGTGTCTGGTTACCAGTGGTTTATAGGTACAGTAACAACAAACCATGTGTATTCTGGAAGAGTCGTGTGTCAGTCTAATTAATGACTTTGTGGTTTGTGAGCACTTACCTAAAGCAGATGGGCACTGTGTCTGTTCCTCTGCCAGGCAGAAGGAGTCCAAGGTATTTCAAAGTGAGCAGGTGCTATAAATTATGATTACCAGGCTTGCAGTGGTAGAGAAAGCAAAGAGAAAAGCAATCTGATGGATTAAGAGATCAAGATAAACTCTCGGTTTTTCTTTTTCAAATACTTATGGAAAGTGATGAGAATTGCTGGCTCTTTCTGGAGTTTCTTGCAGATCAGCACTTTGGGAAGGTGCTTAGCGTGTGTCTGGCTCATCTGGGTGAGTGTTGCCTACAGCAATCTGGCAGGGGAAGGGGAGATTAGGGCCAGCCAGAAGAGCTTTTCCAGTATGGGTGGCTATATGGTGGCCTCAGGACAGTCATCACAGCTTCTCTCACCTGGCTTTGAGGCCAGGGCCTCCAGGAGGATAAGATTCCTAAGTGACCCAGTGCAGCTTTCCCAAAGTTACCGCCATAGTTCAGTCCACAGTACCAGCATGTCCTTCAGTGAGGTGATCTGATTTCTAGCCTATGGCCATGAATCTGAGAGCTCTGCATTTCCCTGGGGTTCCCTCCTCTAGACTGGGGAGGAACTGCACTAAAAGCTAATTGCTGGGATTTTGAGATACTTCAGGCATACCTAGGACAGCAGCAGGTTTTCTGACCCAGTAAGACACAGCAGCATAGGCACAAAGCTTCCAGAGTCACATTTCTCCCTGCTGGACAAAGGCATCTTCTCATTTATCTTTCTCGTTTAGCTCATTTCTCCTCCCACAGAAACTTGTGGCTGCATGTCACCTCATATAGACCCCAGACCCCAAGAGTATGGACATAGCTGGCTGGCACAGAGACACTGACACACATAAAGTCATCTAATCCCCAGTGGGACATCAGGGGTGTGGAAGGCTCCAGCTGAGCTCATCTCCATGTGTCTGAGCAGTACCCTTTAGTCAAGACAGAGAAGTAGATGCACTGGAGGAGAAACTCATCTCTTGGAAAGCAGGCACCTGCCTTCAGGGACAGATCGCTCACAGCAGTGCCTGGTCCTCTCCATTCACAGCTGGGGAGGGACACACAGTACAAAAGGAGACATCTGAGTATAGTTGAGATGACTTCTAGCTGTGATACCCACTTGTGTATCAAACATGATGTCCTCATTAAGTCCTTGTTACCCAGGGCATGGCATGTGGATCAGCAAGTTAACCACAGCTCTAGACCATCCCCTGGCCTGCATCTGCAGGGATTTGTCTAGAAACATCTAAATATCTGGTAAACCTTCTCCAGAGGAGTGAGAGCATGTAAATCATAGCCCATTGATACTAAAATTTGGGATAAGAAGGAACTAGGAGTCTGGTATCTTGGCTAAAAGTCTGCAAAGCCTATTCAGTCCAATAAAGTAATTTTCAGATATTGATCAGCAACAGTCAGGGCTTTGGACCAGCCTTGACAATGGGATTTCCCCACAGCTGCTGCTGCCCCAGCAGCCTCCAGCACATTGAGCCCATACCCCATTCACCCTTGCTTTTGCAAGCACAGAGGACAATTGTGGCACTTAGGACATGACAAATGGTTCCCAGCCACTTTTCAACAAATCTCCCCACTGCATTCACCATCCCCTCTGTCATCAGTCTCTCTTATCTGTCAGTCTTGCCTCACTCCCTGCTCTGCAATGTTGCCTTTCCCCAGTGGCAGAAGCAGCACTTCCCTTCATGAGGATTGAAGCCTCAGGATGCTGCACTATGAGGTCGGGCTCTTCTTGCCTTCTTTCCATGACAGACTTTGGATTCTTTTCTTGTCTCCCTGGCAAGATGCAGTGTAATGCTAGCAAACGCTGGCTTCCGTCATTGTGGGCAGCTCATCAGCCTTGTATCCCAAAAGGATTAACTCTCTTGCTGTTGGGCTTGATGGCATGTTTGCCAAAGCAAAGGGGCCCAGGATAAAACCTGTGACTGTGTCTCCATCTGTCTTCTGTCTCTTGGCAACTCCTCCTGTGTGCAGCATATCAGGGAAGAAACTGCAGATAAGCAAAAGACCTTCCCTCCATGTCAGCATGTGTCAGTCACCTAGAGCAAACCATTCCCTGCTAATGCACCCAGTACACAGCTAGCCATCACCACTGCAGACATATACTGGTGGTGGGCAACAGCCCAATATGTTCCATTCCCTGGGAACATGTCCTTGCTCTCATTTTTGTTCTCCTCTCTCCTTCATAGTCTTTGTTCACTGGTTCCCTCTGAAATATTTGCAGGATTCACTTGCCACTCTGCCACAAATCTGTTGTTCTGAGCTGAAGTCAGCCTCAGTCTCCCTGAGGAGGACTCCAGTCCCACCAGCACTGGCCCTGCTAACATCAGCTTCCCATTTTAGATGCTTATATGACAGCAGTGTCTCTACTCTTTATATATCTCCTGCAGAAGGATTCAATGCCTTCATAAACGGATGGGATGCAACCTGGAGGACACGCTGTGTCATATACATTTTTCTTAAAAATATTGCAAATATTTTAATGTTTTCTACAAATATCATTTCCCATTATATTCTGATTTCTCTCCAGCTTTACTTGACTCATAACCTCTTAATGCTAAATCAGCCTGACATGTACGCTCCCTGCATACAGGTTAATTTTACCTCTGACTAAAATAATCCATTTCCTCCAACCCATTGGTTTGCCACTTCTCTGATATCTTGAGCAGGAACCTTTTGGACTCTTATGGAAATGCAATACAGACTGCTTCATCCCCTGTCCCTCAAGGCAGGTAATTATTTTTCTACATATGGACAGACATTAAAATGCAAAGAATGACTTATAGCAATTTGGGAACATGTGGACTTTGATGTAGACAAAGGAGGAAAGCTCTTCCCACCTGATCAGATTCTCACAAGCATATAAATTCTTATGACAGAAGAAAAAAAGTACTTTGGAATCAGTATGGCCTGAAGAGCTCAGTCAATTCATTCCTTGTTTCACTGCTTTGATCTATTTGAGATTTGACAGTTTGCTGTTAACAGCAATATTGTTCTTTATAAATCACTTGTGATGCAGTGAGGTTTAAGAAAGGTGTTGTTTCCATTGAGTGTTTAGAGACTAAAAACTATGGAAAAAACAGAAATCTATGAAGTCAATATAACATAGCAGTGACTTAAAATCTGTTGGCTTAAAAGTTGTCCTGTGGCAAGACCACCTCGGTCCTGTAACATGATTTATTTGCTACAGGGTCTCTCTGGAGCACAATGAAAAAGAGGTCAGGGAAGAGCAGTGAGGTAGTTCTTAATGGTGAATCTGAAGATAGGCTGAAACAGAGCAACCACAAGTACTTTCTTGGTGATTGCTGCTGCTGAGAGCACAGGACCTTGAATTTCACCTGTTACAGACCACTTTGCAGCAGAAAGCATGCCTGGGGCAGGAAAGTGTGCCCAGAACAAGTGTCACAGTGCAGGCAGAATGCTAAAGAAGTTCCCTCCACTCTAGAGGACACTTGCTGCACAAAACCTTCCTACCCCATCTCTGAAACCCCACCTTTTCCCTGAGGCACCTCTTCTTAGCAGCCAGCTCTGGACACGAGCACAGCTAAGTCAATAGAGTTTTGTCCCCATTCTTGTTTTCAGAAGCGTGGTCTCAATTTCAGCATTTGGTATTTCTACAAAAAAGAAAGTCTAGGAGGGGCCAAGAGTAGATGTCTACCACATCCAAGTGAACACTACAGTCAGGTGTGCCACACATCTGGATGCACTTTCATGCAATAATGTGCCATGCAGTAGCCACGGTGTAATGAGTCCTTGCTGAAGTTTGGCTGCTGCTAGTATTCCTCACTGGCTGTATGAAAGCAGGAGACTCTCTGGCTCCCCGTGCTTCCCAAGCAAGGTGGCCCCTGTAGCTTGTGTAGTTGAGGCAGTGCACGGATGGTGAGGAAATGTGACAGTTGTGTTTTCTTTCTTTGGATTCAGCTGGGCTGATGTCCCTGGAAGGGACTCAGGTTCTCCTCCTCTGTGGCTACATCTCATAATTCGATTCAGGAATGATAAGACAAATTCCGAGGAGTTGCTGCTTTTTGGCATAGACTTTGAGCAGACAAGATTTTTCTGGTTCCGTGTACCACAGGCTGTCATCCAATCTGCCACTCGCTAGCTCTTTTCTCCACTTCACCCAGTCTGAGCTGTGACTGAAAATCTGTGCTTATCGCAAGGACCAGCAGCAATAGGTTGGCAATATCAGACCAGGTTTGAGGAGAAAAAGCTGCCTTAAAATACAAATCCAGTTTAAGAGTCAGATTTTGTAGTTGTTCCTCTGCTTACCCTGGCCTGATGCAAATCACTGGACTGGGTTCAAAGTATCCTAGACTGAGAACAAAGTGTGGGGCTGGACCTTCTTTCTTATTCCAGCAGCTTTCTCTGCCATTCAACTGGTGACCCCACGTTCTTTATGGAGTGTTCCACAGTACCTTTGAAGAGCTGTAGCATTTTTACTGCAATTGTGAGCAATAATACATTTTCAAAAGCCATTGGCAAATTCACTTGGCAGGAAACGCATCACCTTCTTTTGCAGGGGCAAAAACTGTGGCTTGGTTACTGTGTTCTTGGTAGGACCCAACAAGCATCTTCACTACCTCCCCTCAAAGAACAGCAGCAGGATCAGCCTTGCTGGCATTTGCCATTACAGCAGCCTAATCCAGGTTTGTAGTTGGAAAGTCAAGAGGCTGGGACCAGGAGGCTGGTGTCTTCATGCCTCTGCTATGACTGGAGTGCTAGATCCTTCCCACATAGTGGGAGATCCTAAGATATCACCAGGGAGGAAATAAAATTCTTCTGAGTAACCCTTCATGGCCTTACTACACAACCTTCCTTTCCTTCAGGTAAGCTTCTGCTGTGCCCACATCTCCCTCGGGCAGACCAGGTGGATTTGTCTCCTCTGACCATGGCTGTCTAGATATTACTCATCTCAGCTCATCAGCAGTGGAAAATGATCAGCATCTCCAGAAGGTGAATCATCCCTGTTATCTCAAGCCCTGTCTGGGGGGATGAATCACTCTCTGGAGGACTCTGGTTTTCTCTTCTGGCTATGGAAAGACCCTATAATTGGTTTCAAGTTCTGTGTGAATAAGATTGGATGAGATGTGCTTTTTCTACTCCTGGAGAGCAAAACAATGCCCCTTTCCCCACCCCTCACTTTTATCTGGCAAAAACAGATCGCCAAGTAAACATGGGTACCAAAGCAGAGCTGAGCATCTCTCCTCAGAGAAAGCTATCAGAGCAGATCATCTTGCTCAAAAATACAAGTGCAAGGACAGCTTACCCATTAACCAGAGAGCAATTCCTCTGCACTCCAGAGCTGGAGGGATTTGAATTTTTAACCATTGTTCTGGGGGAAAGTCAGAAACAAGAAAGGCTTCTGTCATGGGTACTGGGTACATCACAAACATGTTTTTTTCCAGTCAGTAGGAGGAATTCAGCTGGTCAGATTACAGCCTTTTCTGCTTAGGAGTGAAAAAGCATGAAATGCAATGTGGTTATCCCACTACAATGACCTCAATAGCTTTTTTTGAGAGGAAGATTTAGAGACCACACACAAGCTGTTGTACGTACCATCCTCAAGGAACAGTTCTCTTTAGCAGTGCCCCTCCATCTGTTGTTCATCCATTACTCCCTGGCTTTGAGCAATGAGATGTTGTGAAGTTTATGTAAAGGAAATGTCCATATAGCTCATCCTTGGGAGTGTCTATGCTGTGAAGGATTCCTGGATTCATCTTCCAGGAAGACAAGAGTGTCATGTTGTTTATCAGAATAACAGCTAAAAGTTTAGCAAACTTCAGAGACTCTAACTTATTTTACTGTGTGGCAGAAGTGGCAAAGAATACAGAAAAATAGGTGTCTGCATCAGTTGCTATCTCCTCCCAAGAATTTTGTCAACAGATATAGAAACTCTACACTTGACTGCATTGGATGCCTTACCTGTGTATACAGTGTGTAAAAAGCAGTAGTTATATCTCTTTCTAGCTTCTGAAATTCTTTCCTGGAACATGTAGAGAGTAGGCTGTTCAGCTCCCAGTGATCTTGAGTTGGGCCATCATGATCATGATGATTCTCTGAGTCAATTCCTTTCTTGAGACTTCCCTTTCTAATTTTCCCATTCATTGAGCTTGTGGTTCACAACACCTGGAAGGGGATGACTATGAGTGACAACCCTGCCATGCCCCAGCACCTCCAGGATTCCACAGTTGTGCTCCCAAATGAAGAGGCCACAGTGCAGGTTGAGTGGCTTAAGCTGTATTTGTCCAGCAGCTTGGCAGAGGTTATACCTACATAGCTACGGTCATCATGTACTGTAGTAACTGCCATAGTTTTTTATGTTGACAACAGTGTGGCAACCAGTGTTGCAACCCAGTGTGGCAACCAGGAGCTCCATTTGGATAAACATTCAAGAGATCATTCACAGCAAGCTGAAACTGGTAGTCGCTTGTCTATCTATATTGTTCCTACCTTTCTCTGTCCACACTGCAATGACTGCACTGCCCACCTTTCAACAAGCAAACATCCCTCAGAAGAGACTCTGACAAACACAGAAAATTAATTCCAACTTCATACGTCAGTTCCCATGTCAGGCTGTAATAGCTTTCAGGAAGAGGTACATTCTATCTTGACTGCCCTCCTAGTGTCTAGAACATTGTAGACACTAAAGAAATATTAATCACAGCTCACATCCACAGTCCACACACACAGAGTCTTGCATATGAGTCATATAGTAACTTCCAATGTGTTTTGCATTGACCTTTATTACGGGGACTCATGAACCTTAACTCACTCGCTTATACACATAAGTATCCAGGGCATGTGCATTTCCCTAGTGACGGCTCAATTGAGAAGATGGACAATGGGTCCCAGATGTTACATACAGTAGATACAGCCACATAGCAGGGAAGATGGGTCCCAGATGTTACATCCAGTAGATGTGTCAGTGCAAAAGGAAGATGGATCCCAGATGTTATATTCATTGAATATGTAAGCACTTCTCATGAACCACAGAGAAGCTCCAGGTAAACCGGAAATAGGAAGGCGAGCAAGAAATGAACATATTTAAACTGGCACCCATCTGTGGAGCATTTAGTCCTCTATGCAAGACACACTAGTCTACTCTCATCTTTAACTCTGCCTCTTTCATAATCCTGTGGACATCAAGAAGTTCTTCCCATGGCAAGGTAGATGGGAGCATGGTCAATCTAGTGAGACTCAGGGAAGAAAAGTACAGAACTGCCTCACCTTATGAGGTGAGACATAGGAATCACTAAATGTGTTGGCAGGATAAACAAGTTAATTTTTAGCCAAGTGATGTGATGCACACAAACAAAATTCCAGGAGAAGCAAAAGCTAGCCCTGTGCATGACAGACTCTATCAGACATAGTATCTTTGGCAGTAGGAGCTCAGTGTTGTGACCTATGAGGTTCCTGTTAGTCCTGGAGAATACTGAGAGGGGATCTTATCAGTGTTTATGAATACCTAAAGGGCTGGTGTCAAGAGGATCAGAATATTTTCAGTGGTGCTCAGTGACAGGACAAGGGACAATGGACACAAACTGGAATACAGAAAGTTCCATCTGAATGTGAGGAAGAGCTTCTTTATTTTGAGGGTGCCAGAGCCCTGGGACAGGCTGCCCAGAGAGGTTGTGGAGTCTTCTTCTCTGGAGATGATAAAAACCCACCTGGATGCAGTCCTGTGCAACCTGGCCAAGATGTACCTGCTTTGGCAGGGGGATTGGACTAGATGATCTCCAGAGGTCCCTTCCCACCCCAACCATTCTGTGATTCTGCAGAGGAATCTTGCAGTGCAGGGCAGAGCTACTGTTCACTTTGTACAGAGGAAGGAGAAGGCAAAGAAAAGCCAAACAACTTGTGCAAGGTCACACTGAGTCCACAGCAGAGCAAGGACACTGGACATCTAGTTCCAAATGCCAGCCAAGCAGACTATGCCCTGTTTTCATGACTGAGTGTTACACCTCAAAAGCAGCCCCAGCTGCCAGAAAGAGCAGAAGTGCCCTGCAGATGTGGCTAGGGGACAGTTCCACAGACCCTGTGTTGGGTCCAGAGTGCTCGTGGATGCCATGGTGTTCAAAACAGCCTGGTAACTTATGGAGGGGCCAAGCCCAGAGGGCCTCAGACCCTGGTGGCATGGAGAGCTGTTGTGCTGTCCTCTACAGGACAACATCTGATCAGCTGTGGGTCACAGGTGTTCAGTGAGAAGTGATGCACCACATGCATGACCATCAAGGCTCAAGGCCCTCAGCAAAAGCCAGTGCTCCTTCCCAGTGCAGCCTATGGGCTATAAGGGTGAGTTATTTAATTTCTAAAACAAAGCTGGCTTCATTGGAAGGTCACAGGGGATCCTATGGGTGGGTGCTCACCCAGCACAAGCAGGCACTCAAACACACCAGGGTACTGTCCAGCACCTCAACAGGAGGAAGCCCCTACCCAAGTGTCCATCAAAACAAAATAATCACTAGTCTAGCAATGATTGCCTGAGTCACACAACACAGAATGGGCATCTGGAACCCTATCTCCTATCTGGAACCCAGCTGTGACATCCCAGCAGGTCCCCGCTGCCAAACAGGGACCTTGTGATCCCACTGTAGGAGAAGACCAGGTTCGGGAG
>NW_010326559.1:0-11769 GCF_000700745.2 Antrostomus carolinensis | reverse complement strand
TGCCTGACTGCCCTTGGGGTGAAGAAGTTTTCCTTACCACCCTTTATGGATGTGACACAGAAACGCACCTGAAGCTGAAGATCCACTGTGGAGTGCAGGGAAAAGCAAAGGTTTCGGCATTTGGAGATGGGGGGACAGCGAGGTGGGTTGATCCCATTCCCAATCCCATCCTGGCTCCCATGAACTGGGCTGCTGAGCCTGCCTTTTGAGGAGCACACACCCCTGTCCGTGCAGGGACAAAGAGGGTGTCTGGTGACAGCAAGCCCTGACCACAAATCCCTCTTGTTTTTCCTGTTTGTTATGTATAACAAGATAAATCTTGGGAAAAAAACTTCTAAAACTAATTTTCATGACGCATTATGACTTAGAAAGCTGTACAACTGCATTTTAAGGAGGTTACAAAGTGGGAGAAGTAGCCTAGAGGCAGAAAAGTAATCTAATCAAGGTACACAATAGAAAAGTTAATTAAGGAACCTTGGAGAGGAAGATACAGGGAGCAGAGTTATCTGTAGCATCACCACCTGCCCCCTGCATCTCCCCCCATCCATGTGTTGCCTGGGCTGTGGTGCTGGGCTGCTCCAGGGTGGCTGGAGAGGCCTCCAAAATGCCAGACTAAGGAGGGGGACATCTGTATGGGTGTCCCCTGTCCTACCAGCCCATCCTGGCACTGGTTTATGTAGCTCTGATGCACGAGCACGGTGCTTCCTCCACCCCAGTCCAGAAAGGGCTTCCTCTCTGCTTGGACTGTGCTTAACTCAGCTGAGCCAGGACTGGGAAAAAATGGTGCAACACTAGAAACTGGATTCTCATTGATCTGATTTGGACAATTTACTCTTCTGCTGCTTCTCAGTTTTAACAGGCGCCCTTGAAACGAGCCTCACCATAGCAACACACTTCAGCAAAGCACATTGTACATCAGTCGGGTCTGCAGAAAGTGAGCGCACCATGCTAGTCCTTGGACCTGCACAGGGATGCACCTGGGTTCATCTCCAGAACCACAGTGAAAAGATCAGGCACTGGGAGATGTCCATGGGGTGAAGGAGGCAAGAGTGTCCAGAGGAGGGACATACAATTGGTGAAGGGTTTAGAGGGGAAGGGTGTGAGGAGAAGCTGAAGTCACTTGGTGTGTTCAGCCTGGAGAAGAGGAGACTGAGAGGAGAGCTCATGGGGGTCTAGAACTTCCTCCCAAGGGGCAGAGGAGGGGCAGGCACTGATCTCTTCTCTCTGGCCACCAACAAATGCCAGGAGCAGAGGAAATGGCAGGAAGATGTGGCAGGGGAGGGTGAGGTTGGCCATGAGGAAAAGGTTCTTGAGGCAGAGGGTGGTGGAGCACTGGCACAGGCTCCCCAGGGAGGTGCTCATGGCACCAAGCCCGACAAGATTCCAGCAGCATTTGGCCAACATGTGCCCTCAGGGACATGGTGTGAATGTTGGGATTGTCCTGTGCAGGGACAGGAGTTGGACTCTATGGCCCTTGTGGGTCACTCCCAACTCACAACACTCTGTGATTCAATGATTCTATGATATTTTATGGCACCACTTTACGAAGCTGAGGAGCTTTAGGATTTGTACTTGAAGGGCTGGAAACTGTGTTTTGTTGCTTTGGCATTCTGTCTTGCTTTTGTTCTTCTGCCTTTCTGAAAAAAAGTAAAAAATTGACATGATTAATCTTTAATTGAAAATGGAACTTTTACTCCAGAAATCCTCAAAATAAAGTGTTAAATCAACATATTTTAGATTTCCGATGGATTATCTATCCATGGAAGTGTTCAGTGAAAAAATTGAAAGAATAGAGAATGTCAGGCATCTTTAATTTGTGATTGCTTAGGAAATAGGGAAAGCACATTATTTACTATAGGGCAATCCCCAAAGCCACATTTCCACCTGGCATTTTACTCAATCTAGATTTCTGGGAGCTCGTGCTGCCACATTGTGTAACTGAGACTTGAAGGAATTTTTTCACATTTGTGTTCCAGGCTCAGGACTATTTTTAGAGAATTTTTTTGAACTTTATTTCTCTCTTAAAATATTCTTGAAACTTTTTGCATGTCTTACCAGGATATCTCCTTCAAAAGATGTTCTGCCCCAAAATAATGGAAGCATTTTTAAAAAGTTCTGTTGTCATAGGGATGAATGCTCCAAGCAGGGACACCTCAAAAACAGTTGGATCCAATTGTTATGTTAATAGGATTTTTTTAAAGTAATTAGATCACAAAGATGCTTTTGTCTTCTCTCATTCAGAGCAGAGTGTGGCACCGCTAAACAAGTTATTGGGAAAATAATAACTTGTTTATTTTAATCAGATATTGTCATTGGAATACTTTATCAGTTATCTTACAATTTTCAGGCATGTTCACGCCACAGAGTTGTCTCACTTGATTCTTATCAACTCTGATTAATCTAATTTTCTGGGCATTTCACTTGAAGCTTCTCTCTTGCCTTCTGATCGGCTGAAATTGTGAGTTTGCTTTGATAACATGGCTCAAGAGAAAGCCAAGCTTTGGAGGGGATCCTCTATCCCTTTCTAAAACACAGATTATGGAGAAAGTCCCATTTGAACCCACTAAAAAGAAACCCAACTTCTTTTCACCACTTGCCTTTTCTCTTCATGTCTCTTTTATGTATCCCAAAGATGTTCTGCTGCTGTGAAGATTCCTGGTGCTTCTACTGGTCATGGGCTGGTGGATCTTCCCAGGCTCGGGTTTGAGTGTTGGGTCTGTCTGCCCGGGCAGGGGGTCACCTCAGTGGCTGGGTCACCCAGGGAGGCTCTGCCCTGGGAAACACCCCAAATGCTGAGGGGGAACTGCTGCCTGAAAGATGAAAAGAAGTCATTTGTTTGTGAACCAGCGTAAATGTGCCTTGGAGGAGCAAGGTTCTGTCTCCAGACATCCTTTAGGATGGTGGGATTGCCTGGGAGATGTGTAGGGTGCTCTGGAGGCCGTTCTCAGCAGAGGTGGGAAACAGCACCTGCAGACCAGCAAAACACAAAGTCCTGTGACTTCCAGTGACAACTGCAAACATCGGTATGTGATCAATGTTCTTCTCCTACCAAATCCCAGGTGAACCCAACCCCCAGTGCTGTTCCAGCTGCTGAACAGAACCAGCTCTAGCCCAGCTCACACCAGGACACTGCATCGTTAACAAATCTTTTTCATGTTGAAAGCTTTTGTATTTAGCCATCTATTTCTCTCTATTTGCAGAAATCCACACACTCCACTTGCTCACTCTTGTTTATGCAAAGATGTAATCGCCTGTGCTCCGGTTACAGCTTTATAAAGCTGCTACACTGAGGATTTTCAGCACAAAGGAATTTTGTACTAGAAGATATTGGGAGAATGGAGTCTCCTAAGAAGATGTTACCTCACTGTTTAAAAACAGGAAAATAAGATTTACTTTGGACTTAACAAGAAAAACATCAACCCAGAAGCTGGCAATGTGCCTTTGAAGGGCTGCTACCCACACCGTGATGGTGAGAACCCACAGGGCACTGGGGACCCAGGGACCAGGGTGCTCATCTCACCGTCCTGGGGCTCGTCAGGCCAACCTGGACACTCGCTGGCCTGGGCCAAGGTGGGCAGGAACCCTCCGTCCATACCAGAGTGGTGGGAGGCAGAGGACAGTGAGACCCCGCTGTGGTGGGAGGCAGAGGGCAGTGCCCCATGCCCACGGTGCCCGGGATAAGCAGCTTTTCTTCATCAGTAACGCAACTGGAGGAGCTGGCAGATAAATAAATCACCAAGCAGCCACCCGTGGAGTGCAGCAGGTAAACCAGGGTGTGAGGTTTGCTGTGTGAGGTAACAGACAGGTCAGCAAACTGGTGGAGGCTGGTTGTAAATCTGGAAATCAGGGGCTGGCAGGGAGTGGTGGGTGCTGCGCGGAACAGGCTGCCCAGGGAGGTGGTGGAGTCACCTTCCCTGGTGGGATTGAACAGACGGGCAGATGAGGTGCTCAGGGACATGGGTTAGAGGTGGGATTGGCAGTGTTGGGTTTATGGTTGGACTCGGTGATCTTAAAGGTCTTTTCCAACCTCTATGACCCTGTGATTCTGTGTCCCAGCAAGCTGCAGGCTCCTGCCCTGGCAACCTGACAGACCCCTTGCCCGCTGGCTGCCCCTCGCCCCATCGCTGCTGTGACACACTGCCAGGCATGTGGAGAAGCTGTTGCTCTCAGTGTTTGGAGCTGGAGAGAACAATAATTGTGGGGGTTTTGCCTCCAAGAACCTGTAACTCCCCCTTCAATGCCCAGGGGCTGCAGGTGCTTGGTGTGCGTAGGGGTTGGGCTCAGCTGGGACCCACACAACCCTGGCCAGTGCCAGCCCCAGCCCCAGGAATGTGAGGGGAAGGAGAGGGGACCTGCAGCTGGTTCCGTTGTCACTATAGCAGTTTGAAGGCTCCTGATGCCTCATGCAATGGTGCAGTTTGAGTAACTTGTCAGCACAAGGCACCTACTGCAATTACACATCAGCTGGTAATGAAGGAGAGGACGAGGAGGAGGACGATCTTTCCACATCCCTTGTGTGCTGACTGGTAGTCTGAACACAGGTCCTTGGTATTTCATGTGTGCAGCAATGCCTGGGTAGTAAAAAAGCTCTTGGCAATTGGGAGGCAGGGTTGGAATTGCTGTGTGTGTGGTAAATTTTCAGTTTTCCTTTATTAGCCAGGCAGGATTTATGGGAAGTCTGAAAACACCACTATTGTCCGTGCTGTTCTGGTGGCAGCATTAGGACAATATTGTAAAAACTGCTATAGTGTATAAACCACAGATTGTTATCACACCAGCACCATAAATCTGCTCATTTTGCAAACTGGTTGAAAGAGCTGATGGTTTCCTGTTCCACTGGAGAAAACCTGTTTTCTGTTGGAGTATCTCCACGGCAAATCTGACTCACTGCTGTCTCTGAACTACCAACAGCTCCATAAATCTGCTCGCTGGGAGGATTTTTGGCTTTTATTTGCCTTTTGAATGTGCAGGTTTCTGGGGTGGGATGGTCTGGCTGATGGTGGAGCCCTGGGCTGGAGCTCCTCATCCTCCTGGCCACACTGGTCTGCTCTGGAGCGGCACCGGTGCGAGGAGCTGGTGGAGTGGACAATGAGCGCACGGAGCAGGATGGGGACGCACAAGGAAGTTGTCTGTGGAGTAGGAGGAAAGCAACAGGGAGAGATGCAGCCTGACCTGCAGCCAAAACACAGCTCCAGCCCCTCCCTGCCACACGCTGGGCTCCGCTTCCCTCCCAGCAAGCTCGTTTCTGGAGCATTTTGGAGATGCTGTGAGCATGGGGGGAGAAAGCTGATGAGCAATCATAGAATCATCGAATCGTGGAATGTTGTGAGCTGTGAGGGACCCACCAGGATGATGGAGTCCAACTCCTGTCCCTGCACAGGACAAGCCCAACATTCACACCATGTCCCTGAGGGCACATGTTGGCCAAATGCTGCTGGAATCTTGTCAGGCTTGGTGCCATGAGCACCTCCCTGGGGAGCCTGTTCCAGTGCTCCACCACCCTCTGGGTGCCTGAAGAACCTTTTCCTCATGGCCAACCTCACCCTCCCCTGCCACATCTTCCTGCCATGCCCTCTGCTCCTGGCATTCGTTGGTGGCCAGAGAGATGAGATCAGCGCCTGCCCCTCCTCTGCCCCTTGGGAGGAAGTTCTAGACCCCCAGGAGCTCTCCTCTCAGTCTCCTCTTCTCCAGGCTGAAGAGACCAAGTGACGAGAGCTGAAGGAAACGCTAACGAGAGCTGGGAAATTACTGGCTTTGCAATGACAGGACCCATACTTTCCGTCATTTTCATTTGGCTGCAGAAGAAAGACAGATGGTCACATTGTCTGTTATCAATAGCAAGGCGCCTGTTTGTGCAAACCTGTGTCAGATTTAGCAATCTGGAAATCCCACGGATCCGTCGTCGTGCAAAAGGCTCCGTGAAATGAAACCAAATAGTACAAGCTGTGCACGTTCACTGTCAACATTGGAACCAGCCCCCAGCCCTTGGCACGGGTGCTGAGGATTTCTGAGGATTTGGGGTGAGTGGGATTCTAAGGAAAAAAAAAACAGCCACCCAAAGATCCCCCAGCCTGGCCAATTAATATTCTTTCTCATTAAAACTGCCATTAACCTGGTTGTTAAATTATCATGTTTATTAATAAAGATACCAAAACACACACATGCCCTGTAATGACAGTGCATCAAGTGAGAAAAAACCCAAAATGCTAATTTCGAGTGAAAGTGATAAGAGGTCAGCAGGATTTTATCCTGTTATTACTGCCTCCTCCATATGGCTCTATTTTCCATTTTGTTTCTTTCTGTGACAAGAGGTGAAGACCCAGGAACGCCTGAACATGCTTAATTATTTGCAGAAAAGAGCTTCTCAAACTTTTAAATGTTAAACGGAAAGGGGAAAAAAACAAGTGCCTTGTTCCAGACGCCGTGGAGAGCGAGCAGGGAAGCGAGAGAGGTAAAAATGCAGCCTGGAGGAATGGTGGGTTTGCTCCTACCCGTGTTCCACTCGCTTCCCTTAGTGACAAGACAGAGAAGAAGCTGAGAAAAAGTCACACCACCGAGACAAAGCTTAACCGGTTTGGTCACCAAAAAAGAAAACATTGGGATTGTCCCGTCTCCCCATGTCCAGGTGCAGAAGATGCTGGTTGAGTTTCAGCCGGGGTGTGGGGTTGGTACCTGCTCCCAGTGTCCGTGTTCTTGCTGCTTTTCTTCAGCCTCCAGCTCCCAGCGGTCCCTGACTCTGTGATCCTGGGTCTGTAGGTGTTACCGTGGGTACAACCACAACTTGTATTTGTTGAGACTTCTCCTGTCACAACCCAGATCCCAGAGATGTATTTTTCATTTCACCACCCAAGCTGCAAATTCCACCTCTCTGGAGACAACGTTCTTTCCCCAAAGGCAGAAGACATCGTGTGTTTTTGGTGTGTCCCTGGCCGAGCAGCAAACCCCAGAGGTGCACAGGGCTCGGGGGTCATCATGGTGAGGACAGAACATGAGTGCCTCCACTACCAACATGGAAGATATTAATACTTTAATTAGGTCTATAATTAACTAATTTGCTCTCATCAGCTCCTTTGGCAGCTAGGAAAGGCTAGTGCTGTGATTGCAAGTTATTAATCATGAATATCGGTGACAATCTCCCTGAATACCCACACGGACTTGGCTGGATGTGAGTGGAATACATCAGTACCTGAAAACAATGCTGTCTTCTCAAGTGTCCCTCCTTCCTCATCATTGCCCATGTCCCTCCTTCCTCAGCACTGCCCATGTCCTTCCTTCCTCAACACTGTCCATGTCTGTCCTTCCTCATCATTGCCCATGTCCCTCCTTCCTCAGAGCTGCCCAACATGGCACAGGGCACTGTTGTCCTCCTGCCAGCAACCAGATGGAATTCCAGTATGGGAGCAGCATCACCTGAGAAGCCACCGAGGTGAGTGGCTGTCATGAGGCAGGAGGAGCATCCCCTCAGTTCTCACCTGGTCAGGAAGGCTCAGAAGAACTTTCCGTCCCTGGGCTGTGCCGGGTCATGCCCCACAGGGGACACGCCAGTGATGCCACCTGATGCCCCATTGCTGCCCAGACACTCGATGGTCTCAGCTGGACGTGGTGGTGTCTCGAGGGGGTGTCTGTGAGGAACCCCACCAGTGACGCTGGCCGGTCGGTTCCAGGACCCCCACCAGGAACTCCGTGGGGCCCTGGCACAGCTCAGGACCATCCTTTACCTTCAGACATGAGGAACAGTGTCAATCCCACTTATCACACCTGTGGTCACTGTCCTCCTACAGCCTGATGAACTCCAAGTGCATGTCACAGCAAGAACGTCCTCTACCCTGAGAAATTTGTTCCTGTTTTCATCATTAGTCTATAATTATTATCAACTGCTGGAGATTTGTTTCCATAGTAAAAAATATCTACTCGCACTGGAGGATTTTTTAGTGCACTCTGCTTTAGCTTGCATAATTTTTCAGCAAGACACCTAAAAAGGCTGTCAAAAGGAGCTGGAAAGTAACAATAACAAAATCTTTTCTTCTTTTGAGCACTATACAGCACACAGAATGCAGCACACATGTTTACATGCAGCAGCTGAGCATTTCTTTTCTAAAAGACAGAATTTTCATCCACAACATAATTTAAGTACGCTGCATTTCCTGTAAGAATCAATCCCATTCGCCTTGGTAAAACTTTCTGTCACATTTTAATGATACTTAATAATAATACTGAGAATAAAAATCTGGTTACATGTGCTGAGTGGTGCACTAACAGAGACGTAGAAAACCTTTAGGGAATGCAACCTGGAAAGTGAAGCCTCGTTGGGAAGAATGTCAGCAGAAAAAGAAATACCGGTGTGTTTGTGGAGAAAAGTTAATTTGCTCTATAAATGAGGCAAAATAAACACATACAGTAAATGCTATTATTTCCATCGACAATGAGGTTAAATAAGTACTTGATGGGTAGTTCTCAAAGGCATTTGTGTACAGGAGAGATACTCATCACAGTGCATGATGGTTATGTATGGTAATAGAATTAAAGAGAATTAAAACTCAGCTGTTATCTGTATGCAGGGGAAAAAAGCCCAAGATACTAAAGCAAAGAGGATCAATTTATGCCTTGCTAATTGGAAATTCTTAGTGTGAGTGAAATTATGCAAAATTCACTATCCTTTAATTTTCTTTGGTTTTCAATACTGTGGAGATCCAAGAAGATCAAGTCAAATGTAATTTCAAGTGCCAGAGTTAGCCAGGAACATTACTACTGAGGAAAAGAAGAAGAAGGAAAAAAAAAAACCCCAAGCCTATCTCTGGGTGATCATTTGCAATCACTGTTCAAGGTTGTAGGCAAAGCAATTCTCATACTTCATGATTAATTACCAGCAAAGGTCAGGAAGGAGCTCCTTCCCCTCCCCTCCTCTCAGTCCTTCTTTCCACAGATGACAAGGAAGGGAAGGTGCTGTGGTTCATCCCCAAGTCCTTCCCTCATTAGAGAGGATAAAACATGACCCAAAACTCCTCACAGTCAACATGAGAGTGTCTGTTGACCCTGAGGAACTTTAGCCAGAAACTTGTTGGGAAAGGAGAAGCACCAACTGTCCTCTCCACCCAGAGAAGCTCCGTTGATCCTCTCCACGCAGAGAAAACGCAGTCACATTGAGGCAGGTGACGGGTGAATCAGACCTGTGAGTGCTTTGGAGAAAGTTGTTCTTCTGAGGTACTTTGAAGAAAGATTCTCTCTCATGTGATGAGTTTGCCTAATGCTGAAGCCCCATGAGGTTATTGTATTCCTGTCCCCCCACTCCTGCAGAGCTCCGTGTTGGCGGGAGCACAGGGTGGAAGAACAAGGAACGTTTGGTTTCAGGGCGTTACACTCCCAGTGATGACTGAGAAGATGTATGCACTGTTAAGTTGGGTCATGTCAAAGCAACCCAGGAATAATGCATCTTTAAAAGGTTCTTTTTATACCCTGCTAGATGTGTCACTGATTAAAAACCACACTTACCTTCCCAGTTTCTCTTCCTTGACGTCGGGGTAATAATCTACCTCTCAAACCAAATATTGACACACTTACTTGTAGGAAGAAGTTCCTTATTCCACCTCAAGTCTAATTGCAGGGTTGATTCCTTTTGCAGGCAGTGAGTACTATTAGGCTGGGAGGTTACTATAGTAATTATCCTTGTTCTTAAATAGTAGAATAAAAGCTGGAGCCAGAGTCTATTTAAAGTGAAAATTAGATCCACCTCCTGCCTAGCAGAGCTGAATTAAGAACTTTTTCTCCTGATTTTATCATATTTTTTATCATACTCTCCTCCTTTTTATCACTCTCCTCTTTTTCCCAGGTTTTACTTTTCCTTCAGATATGTAATTTGTTTATTCTGAGGGGGCTGGACACGACATTTTTAACTGGGCAGAGCATCACTGGGACCCTTTTGTGTAGACAAGGAGTTTGGTCCTCTCAGGAAAGTGCACCAGGGCTTTCTCAAAATCCTGAAAATGCAGTCAGAACGTGTCGCTGAGCGTACCCTGTTATGGGTCAGCTCCTCATTTCATGAAGTGCAGCAGCTGATTGTTCAGAAAGGAGCTGGCAGACCCACCTCTCATGCAGTTAACAGCTGATATTCATAGTCACCACTACTGGGGTTAACCACCCCCAGCCTCACGCCCACGTCCACGCCTCGGCTGTGGTGTCTCACATCTTCTTAGTGACCCTGGACCACGTCCTGTTTTTATAGGAAAGCAATGAGAGATTGTAATACTGTGGGTGGGTTTGTTCCCCAGAAAGAAGTATAATTGACTGTTCTTCTAGATTTTGGCACTAGAGATAAAGAAATACCTGTGCACATATGTGTGTAGGGAGATATAATAGAGTCTGCACCAGAGGCAGTACAGTGATCTCAACCTCATGAGAAAATCACAGGCCGAATATATCAATTACGAGCATATTAATGTCATGGGGAGACACTCTGGGTTGTTTGTGGTCATTCTTAACCCAATAAAATCGTCTGGGGTTTTATCTATGAATTTAGAATATGATAAAAAAAACCTGACTTCAGGAAATGAAGATGAAGGGATTCTTTTTTTAGACTCTCTCAGAGCTGCATATCCAATTGTTGGGAGGGGAAATCAGAAGATGTTTACTTCTGCCAGTCTCACAGACTCAGGTCAAGCTGTGGAAGATGGAGTTACCTTTTCCCTGGCTATGTGATGAAAGGTGAGATAAAAGTACAGCCGGGATGGAGCTGAGCACTGCCCTGGGTGTCGTCCCTAGCTCCTCAGAGGGTGGGTGGCTGCTGGCTTTCCCCTGCTTTGGCCCCAAATCATGTCTGAGGTGTGAGAGGCTGTTGTATTTTCCAAAGAACCCGAGGTCTTGAGCCGCTACCGTATCCGTCTGGATCAGTATCCAGCCCCTGGTGTTGGCTGCTCTCAATGTTTTCTCATAGCAATGAGCAGCACAACGTGCAAAGAATCATTTTCTTTTAGAATTTTAATTCACTGTCTCTCACCCTCCCTGAATCTATATTTATGCCTGTACGTGAGAAAAGGGAAACAGCAAGATGTCTTGTGCTGGTGTTTGTGTCGTTGCAGACACTTTGGAGGAGGTGTCTGACTGCAAAGCCAAAAGACACGTTCTGGAGGCGGATGGAGCCCTTCCTGTGGCCCTCACTGAAGGTCACCGGACACACAGATTAACAGGTCCATCATCTCCAGCCTTTCTCTTCAGCTGTTGGCTCCAAGTTCTGATCGGTCTCACTGACCTAATCACTGCTCGTCCTCTGAAGCTCTCCCAGATCAGACACACACCACCCATCCAAAAACCACTGCTCTGCGCCTACACCCTGATACAACCAGAGCGTCTGATCATCTCCATCTTCCGTGACATCCAAATACTTGATTTTTTAATTTACATTTGTTCTTTACAGAAAGGTAAAACCAAGAGCATTTCTGTTTACATTCTATTTCTCTTTCTGACATCTTTATCAGAAGAAAAGCAATGAGAAATGGGCATTGTCTAAAAGGACTAGAAGTGGGATTCAGTCTCCAGCAGCAACATGGATTCAGGCTGACTGTGACAGCTTGTGAAATGGTACCTCCCTCTCACCTGCTCCAGAAAGCTGAAATTCAATGAAACTTCACACTTTTTAAAGTAAAATGAAATAAGAGAAGAAGAATCAATGTGATTTCTGTTTCCTTTCACTAGAATCACAGGATCATAGAATTGCCTCATTGAGGCAATTGATGAAAAGATGATGATTTGTGGTGGTTGCACTGGGCCAGCACTGGG
>NW_010326558.1:1089-29253 GCF_000700745.2 Antrostomus carolinensis | reverse complement strand
AACTTTGCTAAGAGACACCTAGAGGGAAAATCTCACCTTTCTGGTACCTTAATATATTATTATAATTGTTCCTTTAGATTTATACACAACGGTAACAAATACTGTTAACAATACAGGCTGCCCATTAGACCGACCTACTTGCAGCACAGCGGCTCTGTCAAAGCGGCAAGAACAGCAAGACAACAAGATGCTCAGGAAGATCATGAGCAACCTTTGATGGTGACATCCAGCTTTTTGCCTTCTTGCCCACTGCTTCAGAAAGCTCATTTAGGATCTAATCAAGCTGATTAAGCAGGCTGCTCCACTGGCAAAGTCATAAAGTTTTCTTCCCTTTTAGATATCTACACAAAAGTTTGTTTATAAATATAGTCAAATAAAAAAATAATCATCTGCTGCCTTAACAGACTAATGTACATCCAGGAAAAATGAACTTTAATCATTTCCTGTCATTCTTCCCTTCTTACTTCTGTGCCTTGTACCCTCAATATCTCACACCAAGTTTTATCTATAAGGAAAATGATGAGAGTCTTACTGAAAATTAGGATAAGGGGTATGTAAGCAAGATAAGCACATTTAATAGGGAAAAATATTTGGACTTAATAGTAGATCTTTGATTTGATTTAAAAAAAATGCAGCTAGCAACACTGTCAAGATACATGTCATTTTTTTTTTTTTCAATGTTAAAGAGATAGAAACATTTAAACCTCTGAAGGTGTCCCTGCTCATGGCAGAGGGGTTGGAACTAGATGATCTTTAAGGTCCCTTCCAACCCAAACCATTATGTGATTCTATGTTAAATCTGGACCACAGCAGCCTTTGAGTTTGGATATAACACCAGTGAGACAAATTAACTGACAAAGTCTCCTGCACTATCGAGCTATATAATGAAAACCCTTTTTCCTTTGCAGAAGAACACAAACTAAGGAAATAAAAGGAAACTCTAGTAAGAAAAGACTAAAAATTATTAAATTTTTGTCCTTTAGCAAGAACTTGAGAGAAAACCATTCGCCTGTGTGGGCAGTCATGGGTTACAGCCACATCTCTGTATCAGCTACCACACGCAGCTGGTCCCAAGTACGAACCCAGGGCAAGTTTCCAGGAAGGCGAACGGGGATGGAAATACAAACTGTAAACACTTTGAGCCTGTCTCTCTCTCTCTCTCTCTGCACTTTATGCTGACTTTTTTGAACTTCTCGAGCAGTTTCCATTTTCAGCTGCTTCTGCTTAATATCATCTTCACATTTCTATAATAAAACTTGAATAGAAGAAAATATTTTTCATTCATATAGAAGCAGCACACTGTATTTTTGTTTTGCCCTTTTTTTTTTTTCATTCTGAGTAGTCTCAGTCTGTAACCATCACTACGAAATTCCAGAATTACAAACAGCCAGTTAGTACCAAATAGTGTGTGTATCCTGAACCCAAGAAACCTGTACATAGCAGGCAAAGTTGTTTTGATACTGAAACGAAGAGCATCTGGATCATTTTGTTTCACTGCTCAAGAAAATCGATGTCTCAAACTATTGTGCTGTCTCTACAGGGAGTTCACTAATTACTAAAGCTGCTTGTTATAACATGTATCTGATTAATATTATCAGTAAGTCCAGAATATATACACACTTCAAAAGAATGACCCTAACAACTGCCACTTCAACCCATAACAGAATTAGGATGTATTAAGAAAAAAAAACAAAACAAAAAAACCACAGAACACTACAAGATTAGACAGAAAAAAAAAAAAGGAAAAGAAAAAAGATAACTTGATGAATTTTCAGATTCTTCTGAAAGAACTACAAAAATAATAGATAACTGGAAACTATAGTAGAAGCTTTAAAGTTCGATATCTGACAGTATCACAAAATTGTACTTGAAAAGTCTTGGACAAAAAATTAAACATGCTGAAAGAATGCAGACAAGTGGTAATGAACAAGTGGAGAGAGCCATCTAGTAAGGAACCAAAAAAATAGAATGTAGGCATGCTCTTATTGTGGCATATTCTAAAAACAAGGATGATCCCTTTTAATGAAACTTGTCAGAGAGTACAACATTGCAAGTGTGGCACAAACAAGCACGGAAAAAGGCAGCTATGAGAAAGACACGTACAAATAAACTATTTTGCTTAGAACAATGTAAGCTGATCTCAGAACACACACAAAAAATATCTAATGCATTTCAAGAAAGCTGTTAATGAGGAAGAGAAGCATGCAATACTTAGGAGTGGTAACTACAAGTAAGAGGCATGCCCTGGCAGAGAGAAAAGGCACAGTAAATTTGACCATAGCATTTAGGTCAGTCTTAGTATTAAAAGACCCACAAGACTGCATGGAAACAGCATAGAGCTGTACATCAAAATCAGGTTCCAGTTTCCAGCTGGGGAAATTGCACTAAAATTAAAAGGGGCTTAGGAACATTGAAAAATCCAGAATGCTGGAAAAACTGAGCTTTGAGAAACAAAATTAATTACTAAACATGCTAGTTTAGCAAAGTAATAAACCTGTAAAAATTGAGATGGGGGAAAAAAGTATGAGGCTTGCAAAGACACTGAACTGAGAAAACCAGAACACACCGAGTACCAGCAGCACTCAGGCTCTCTAGTCCCTTTCGGTAACATACATAGGCACATACACACATAGTCTCTTTTGCATTAAGAGTGAAGTGTATTTAAATAAAAAGACTGTGAGATACTATCTGATAGCTCCACTGAATCTATTTTATCTCCCTGAATGCTTTAACTATAGCAAATTGATAGTGATACAATGGGGAAGGCTACGATGCTATTTCCATTTTAAATCATGCCTCAGAAATAATTCTCAGAAAAAAAAAACCACAACACAACAACAACTGTATCTATTAGAAATACATCATCTTATTCATGGATTCCACTCAGGAGCTGAATTTCTGTAAGGAAGTTGCTGTAAGACTTCAACTATTTGAGTTCACAAAATACTTCCTTCCACATTCCTTTTTTATTAGCAAAATGCAGCTAAAATATCAAAAAAGTTCTAAATCACAGTTTATTGAATACATTATTGAACATAGTAACCAGAGCTTTTGCTGCACATGAAGTGTTTAAAAATAGCAGAACTTGCAGCTGTCTGAAAAACTACATGTTCAATAGCCTTAAGTCATAAATTCTCTCAACTTGAGGCTTGGAACGATGCTATAAAATTTTTGCACGTGTGGTATCTGAAGGGAGAGGAGTGACCTTTCGGGCCTTTACACCTTGGGATTTTCTAGCTAATATAAAGCAAGCTTACTGCACTTTCAAGTTGGAAATTCCTCTGAAAATAGTGTGCAACCTACACCTTTCTGCAGTGATTTGTAAAATATTACTGTTAAAAACACACTGACTGCATCAGTGTGAAAGTCTGAACCAATATGATTATCGAATCTGCATTAAGCAGCAAATGAGATACGATAACTATGGTGAAAAACCACAGCTGTGTTATTGGAAAACACCTGATCTCATCTGATGGAGTTTTAAGAGGGAAGAGGAAAAGATCTAATTTTCTAGGGTATCTAAAAGATTGATGAAGAGAAAAACCGGTGGAACGTGTAATTTCTGTACAATTGGCTCATTAACAGACTCCAAACACTGACCAACAGTCTGCAAACACGTAGCCTACTTGTTTTGCACGGAGAAAGGACATCTTAGAACCAGTCTAAACATCAGAGGGGTGTAGCTGTGTCCCCAAACCTCGGTCAGCGCTAGCAGAGCTCATATAGTCCCTTAACACCACACTCCACCTGGAGACATGTATTCAGCTTCTCAGCAGGGATTTTTGCTCTTCCTTCGATGAAGCCATCAAGGAATATTGAACATAAAGATGTGGATGTAGTCTCTGAGTGAAGAAGTCCTTCAAGCACATAGTTACACGTGTGCATCATACAAGGGTATTGTACAAGCTCTAATCCAAAGCGTTCTCCACCAAGTGCTCCCATTACTGGACACCCACCTAGACAGAGGTTCAGCTTGACAAGCACAGCTGGGCTTAGGCTCCTCTCAACAGTATAAACTGATCTGACAAAAGGGTCGTGTTAACACGGCTCTGCTGTTTCTAATACCCACATTAATTTGTTTATCACCATTATCTATCACTGCAGCAGATCTTAGGCACACACTTCAAGTCTTGGCTTACATCTCTCACATCACACACCAAAACCTCCCCTTACTGAGTTATACACCTGAACTACACTACCACAAGTCTGTAGGGAAGGTTTGGCTCCCTACAAGTCATCATCTCCCTTGCTCCAGCATCACCATGTCCTTGCTACCTCAAATTGAAGACATTCTGTGGTCCTGGGCTTTTCCCAAAGCTGCAATAGGAACGGTGATGATGCTGCTGACAGCTTGGGGTGACCTGACAGCTCTGGTTCAACTCAACCACAGAAAGTGTTCTTCACTAGAGTGGATAGTGTTTTAGTTGTTTTCCCTTTTCCCCAGGTTCTAGCAACTGCTAGAGTCAGACCACTTTGGTGTCTCTGTCCTTAGGAGACCAATCAAAAAAAAAAATTGCTAGGAGCAAACCACTGGACCTCATGCTCCAAACCGTGCAAAGTGTATCACACCCTAAGCTCTTGTTCTTTAGTAGAGATTACTGCATAGTGATTACTAATACAACCTCCAAGAAGATACACCACGACTGTAGTTATCTGATCTCCGCTGCTCAGATCAAGCTGAAATATTTAATTTTCTTTGCATGTGCTCATCTGGCTCCTCTCGGCTTCCCTCATGAAGTTTCCATTCTGAAAGCCAGCGAGAGGTGTACAAGCAGTCACCCTCCCTGGATATACCCTCCTCTTTCCTTGCTTGGAAACCAGAGGCAGTGGTAGAAAGAACTAATAAGCACTTTAAATTAAACTTGGAAATAAACACATTTAATTAATTTTAATTTAAATGCATTAAACATTAATACTAGTCTTCTAGTGATGCTAAATTTTTTAAAAATTGCAAATTTTAACAAAACACTTCAATATTCCACTCATGCAATGCATTTTATAGCCACATAACACATAGCACATAGATGCTATACGGACTCAGATTAGAGAAAGTCTAGATCTTTCATATTATATCCTTTGCCATATGTAACCAGATTATGCTGTTATTTTAAGAACACATATTTTGCTATGAATGCTGCAAATGAAACATGCACACAAAAGGCAAAATAAAAGAATGAAGAATGAAAGTTTCAGCCTAGATACTGCATCAGCAGAGTGAAGGAAGGTGATAGCTAACGTTATATAGATATTATATATCTATACTGATATATTGAGCTAACTCAATATAGATAGCTAACATTAAAGAACTGTAAATCCTTGATGGCTACAGTATTAATATGCTCTCAAACAGAAGTGGAGGGAAAAAATTATCTTGAAAATATCCACTTATATTTCTAGCTTTCCTTACATCAAATCAGAACGTGTGATGACAGAACAGTTAAGGTGCTTCACTTTGTAACAAGAGGCAACGAGGTTGAGTAGTGCTCTGGATTTTTGCCAAATATCATTCTCTGTTAACTCTGTTGTAATTAGGAATCCGGCTCTTTGCATGAAGAAGTAAAACTTTTCTTACAGAAATTGAATTGCCTTAAATATGTTCATGTACCATGCTACCTCTGACCAGGAGAGGTTCCTGGTTTAACAAAGCTTCAGTTCATTAAAACGAAAAGGTTACAGGTGCTGTCTTAATACTAGAGAAAGAAATGAACTATTGTTCAAAAAAAAGAATGGCACTAATGCAGCTTTGGCTGTTCAAAAAGTAACCCTGACCCTTGCGAGATGCTGGGACACTAAATGCAGGAAAGGAAACAACGTCACCTAATTCTGGAGAATAGTGTTTAGCGCGTTATCTGATAGCTCGCGTGTCCTCTCCCTGTTAATGCGATACTAAGTGGACACGACTTCTTGACGGGATCTCTCACTCTGACGCTCGCCTGTTCTCTCATCTCACTGCCCTTTCATAAAAGATTATCTGGGAAAGAAAAAACTTACACCAATTAAGGCAAAGAAACTGCAAAACTGAACATTCAGAGGCTGCAGTAACTCCAAGCAGTTTGAACTGCAGTCAACTTGTGACAATGAGAAGAAAGCAGGTTTTTAAACCACATATAAGCTTTTCCTCATAAAACCAGCACCGAGTCTTTCCCTCGAGATACTACCAATATATTGCACCTCTTCTAAACAACATTATAAGGTAGTAACAGCTTAATGCAAAGATGTGCTGTGCTGAGAAACAGATCTAAGACAATTAAGACTGTAGCAGAAACCTCCTCTGCTGTTTAACAATAGAGAATGAAAACATTTTTCATTTATTTTCACTTAAAAAGAAAGTCAGAGTCCTGTGACTGCATTGATAGGAATGATGTACACATACTTCTGGGCGTATTGCCTTGAACTAAGGAAAAAGGAGCTGGTTCTTTCAGATGGAGTGGCAGCGCATAGAAGTCTTCAGCTCTGACTCCCTTTGCTCTCGATAAAAGCTTGGAGCAATGAACTCTCAGGAGATTAGCGTACACACACGCTAGCTCCAAAAACTTTAGGCAGCATACATGTTCCTTTGAGTCTTGTACATGTGTTGTGTATAATGTGGTCTTTTTGATATTAAAAAGTTGCTAAGTTGTTCTCAAGCTGGAAAGGGTTTTCCATTTAGATAAGGCCAATAGCTGCTGCACAGAATAAGCACATGTGTAACACTGGAGCCTGAAAGCAGCGCAAGCGTTAGCCCTTTTACCAGGGGCTGATAAGAATTACTCCATTTTACAAAAATCCTACTGCAAGTTATTTAACCCCAAGATACATCCTTCTGGTGGCACACACACCACTGCCAGCATCACCTTCTCAGGTCACACACCTTTCTTTCACAGCAGATTATAACCAGTTGTCCTTCTATTTGGTTATTTGCATCTAATTACTCTAAAAGTCTACATACCTTTTCTATACGTTGACCTGCTAAAAATACCACACAGAAATTATCTGTGTTATGCACAAAAGCAGCCCTCATACACATGTGAAAGGAAGAAAAGTATTTAGATAATAGGAATCCAGATTTCTGTTTATTTGTCTCAATTTCTTCAGTACATTCGCAGCACCTCCCAATCACACATGGTTTCCTCCTCTGCAAACACAGATTTGATACCAGGATGGGCTCTACTCACTGTCCTGCTCCAGAAAGAGCATAAAGACCTTGCATTTATTTATCATAATTCACACATACAGGTCTAACACCAACCTAGAAAACCCACAGGCACTGCTAGATTTACCCTTAAAAAATAAAAAAAAATACACTTGCTGCACGTATTCAGTCGACAGGACCTGGCTTCAACTCAGCACCACTTCAATTACCACTGAAACGCAGTCGCCTTGGTGGGAGGATGCAGCGGCTATTGAGCGGCACAGAACAGCGCTGAGAGGTTTCTCCTCCACGAATTTGAAACTGCTCGGGGCATTTAGGTTGGCAGAACTCTATAACCCAACTGGAACCGCGCCAGCAGGGTTAACATGCTGCTCTTGAAAAGTGAGCCACTGAGGCTTTAATCACCACAAATGGCAAGGACTTAGTTTTTCATCTCATTTGAAATATGCCAGTCTCAACAGCAGACCAAGCTTCTTATAAAATGCCATCTACTAATCAACGCTATTTCCTGCTTCACTGGATCACCTTGGATGTCTCCCGTTACGAGTACTGCACCAACCCTGCTTGGCTTAGCCTGTGACCTAGGAAAATCATAGCTCGCTATGGCAGGGCACAGGATGTCCCACACACACGACATACGAACCACTGATACCGCAAAATTCAAGCTCAAATTTCTTCTAACATCCCCCACTTCCCATACCAGTAGCAGTATTTTGTCTTTGACCAGGCAGCAGGACTAGTTTTTAAGACCATAGCTTTACGCTGTCGTCCCATCCATATGAAATTACACTTGGGGGGTCTAGAAGATGTGTTGGGAGTTCATGTCACTCAGCTCTCAGCCTCTGCACAGCAGAGACGGGCCAAAAATACATGTAAGGAGCTCACTTCAGTGATCTCACATGAGGAGGGATGACTGTGTGAATGAAAAACTTCTTAAATAGATGGGTCATTTATAAAACTGAGGTTTACACTGAGATTTTAAAGAACATCCATGTTTCATCATGAATCGCCTTAAGTTTTAAAGAGTCAATATGCAGAAGCTGTACTCCGTGAAAATCAGCTCATCTAAGAGAAGGTTGTTACCTGCCATGTAAGCATGAAGATACTTATCACCTTTTAATTCACATAAAGTTTACTTTCCTCAAGAATCCTAAAAAAAAAAAATAATATTGAATTGTGCCAATATATGCAACACTGTGATAAACCTTTCAAATGCTGCAGTCTGTAAGTGCAACTGAACTATATAGCAATGCTGTAACAATAAAATTCCACCTTGATTTTTCAGCTCATGACAGCCAATATGATTCTATATCATGTTTTTAAGGACTTAGTAAAAAAAGTTAAGGTATGATGCTAAAGGAGGATAAATGGATGGCTGAATCTCACCAAAATCTAAATGGATTTTCAATTGTCATTCTAAAGCTTCTTAAAAAAACCATCCCAACTCAAGTTCTCTGGACAAGGATATGTGATTTTAACTGCAGCTTTTATCTTTAAAAAAATAATATATATGCATGTTTCGATCACATTGCAAATATTTGCCTGTAGAATATTTTATACACACACGCCCCCCAAAAACATAACTGAAATACAACAAACCTTGCTGATCTGAAGATATAAAGCCTGTATTACAGAAAATTAAGACTGATGCACACAAGAATGGTAAAAATCCATCAATTCTCTTTAAAATAGCAAAAGAAACTAGTTATCTCCAAAAGATTACAGATGAGCTATCACCTTCAGCAATATTGTGATTTAAAATATTCAGAACAGAAAGGAAGCCTCTTTAATGAATGCGTTAAAAGTTTCTCATGCAACACCAAACACATCCTTGTTTCATATTTAATTTGCAATAGGATACCCAGCAGCTGAGCTACGGGAGCTTTTCTGGCTGGTGACTAACTGCCTGCTGAGACGGGCTCCGTGCGTAGGTAGCACACGATTGAAGACCAAATCCTTGGAGCTGCATCTCACCTCCCTTTAAAGTTAATCTGAACACACTGGACTCCAAAGGAAATGAAAAGTGAGTTTCTCTCCCTTTCTATGGCACCGGGACTTCCTGTGTTTTAGCGATTGGTCAAGAACTATTATTTCCTCCATGCTATTCCCAATTGTGACTGTCAGACGTAATTAGCGTTGTCCACACACAAGTGCAAAACATTTGTTTAAATACGCCTGGAACAAAAGTCCCACATGCACAGAAACCTGGAGAAATGTGGAGAAACTTGGAGAATATTAAGATTCAAGTATGCTGTACCTGAACCAACATGCTGCTCTAAACATTTAGAAATGCAAAGTTCATTTGCTTGAGATGAATATCCGCAAAAATCTATGCAAGATAAGGGGTATTAAAATTATTCACTCTCCAATTCAGGATGGATTATTTGGCCAATCTGTTAAGCCGTACCTCTCAGACACACAGAATCAGTACCATCCTCTTCCCCTCAGGGAAAAGAGCTCATAACGTTTGAAGAAAAGTATGCTTCATCCCAACTGTAAGAATACACATGAAACACAGAGTCTTCCTTTAACCCAACTCTTTGGAATGGGAAAGCAGCAGACATCAACAGTGCGAATGCAGAGGGCAAACAAGTTCACCAAAGAAAATAAATTAAGCAGAACGCTACAGATTGTAAAGTGGCCAGAATAAAGGCCATTTAAGTTCTTATTGGACTGTTTTAAACACACACATGCAGAGCTGAACTTCAATTTATCTCTCCATATAAAATACCACCTCTGGCACTGTGGCGTCATCACTTACAACCACGATTGAAACATTCATTTCAAACTAAGTTAGAGAAATTTGTGACTTTCTGTGTTACCACCTGAAGACTTTATGTTTTCCAGCCTTAGGCAAAATACAAGCCAGATCCAGCCCTGCTCAAGTTTGACATTGCTTCTCAAAAACACAGGTATGCTAAGGTAGCTTTTGCTTAACCCATACAAACAATACACATTTATACACAACATGCAAACAGAATTACATTTTATCTAGTCACGCAATACACAGCTGTTCAAAGAAACAAAATCCAAACTAAAGAAATGCATAAAAACATCATCTTGTCAAGTCATCAGAAAGCCATTAATGCTTCTAATGAGCGCAATTACAAAAATGAAAGATTCCAAAAAACCACTCAGTTACAGATGAACTTTAATTATCCAAGTGTCTTGCTACATGAACCAGGGTCATGTCTCCAAACGCCTTCTAATTTGAACTCTCCCTGTTATCCACCCAACTTTACATTTCTCAGGCTCTGGCACAATGAAGTGGAACTGCCTACACACAAAAATGAGTTATCCCTTCCTAATGACTTACCCACTCACTAATATTCCCTTTAGTTGAGAGCTGGAGAAAACAGGAACCTGTACCCAGAGGTGAAGACTGGAAGAAGGCACTGAAGTTAGGAGCTGTACGGTAAAGTTATAGCGCTTATCTGTGTGTGGCAAAAGACAAATAACTCAGATGAGCTTTCTTAGTCATAATTTCAAAAATTAGAAGGCAGAGTTCCTTGGTTTTAACCTGGACTCTACCACATACTTGTCTGCAGAAGCTTGTAATGAGTCATTCACCTGATTAATGCAAGAGAGATACGGGTCCCGTAATCCACTAGTGATCTTTGTCTAGACAACGGCTTGTTCTGATGCTAAGATCAAGGTTAGGCTCAGCTACCCTTGAAAACACGCTTGTAAACACCATGCAGTGTCTATTCCCAAAGAGCTTCAAATACATGGATATTTTTCACAGGAGGAAAGAAATGTTTCAGACACTTCAAAAGTGTCTTAACTGAAAAAAGTTACTCTGCAAGTAACTCTTCTCTGGACAGTAGCGTTATTCAGAACAACTACCTGGAGTGCCAACTCCTGAACTCCAGGTGTGGACCTTTCCCCGAGTCCATGTACGTGCCACAGCTGTTAATCAGCAGCAGAAGGATGCTGGCATTGCTGAAGAAACTTAACATGTCTCAAAATCAGACATATATAGGAGGTTTCAACCAATGAGTTCTACTTCCATGTCCTTCCCAAATGATTCTCTCAAATACAGTACAAAATTAAGGCTCGCTTGGGTTGTGAGCCATTTCTCATGAAGTCTGGCACAAATTCCTGTGCAGGGGCATAACAATCAGATTTGTGGGTTTGATCCCAGTAGCTAAAATCATTTTGATTTGCTTTTTAAATGCCAGGAATTGTTAGTACTCACTAACATTTCATTAAGTTAAAGCATCCTTGGTGGCAAAAGTCAAAGAGAACAAAATAAAAGCATCTGATGAGGAGAAAAATAGGAAAGGCTCCTGCATGAAGCAAAAACACTGAAAAATAATAAAGTTACCAGGTCAGCCCTTAAAATAGGCCAGTTGCGCTTCTCTTTTATCCTGTTTTAAGTGGTGGCTAGACTTTCCATTTCCCACCTCCTCCCCTAGAGTCACCAGAAATACTCAGTGCAGTAAGGGTAAAGTCTGGAATGCTTGGGAACAGTAACACACAGCTATCAGCCGATAACCTAATTTGAAACTTATGCTTCCAAAGGCACAAAGGTGTCTGATGATCCAGATGAAATAAAATCCTCAAGTATAGTAGCAGTAGACAGTGCAAGACTAAACAAAGTCACACATTGTCAGAAAAGGGAAAAAACCCATCTGACATGACGAGTCAAGACAAGTGACAAAAGTTTTGCTGAAAAAGGATCAGTAGGAAATTAAAATCATGACAGCATTTCTGTTCTAAATACACAAGACAATAGAATCCTTTTACCATAAAGTCCCGTTTTCTCCTCTGGTTTTACTGTAGCCAAAATTGCAATTTGCACATCACAATGCAGTGAAAAAAAATCCATGACTTTCATTCCAATTCAGTGTAAACCATTTACTGCAAAAGGCTGGCTTTTATGAGGCAACTTCTGCATTGTGCAATTTTTATTTTGAATCCCTAAGAATCACTAACAACTTGTAAGTTATCTAAACAGGTCTGAAAAAGAGAAAAAAATCTTCGTGGGAAGGTTTTAAAAGGATGATATCCCCTTGAAGAAAAGTCACATTAACTTCGTTTCATTTACTATATGCAGCAAATAAAACTAGAGAGCTAAAGAAGCTAAAGAAATACACTTTCACAATGCTGAATTTTTATAGCTAGTATTACTGACTCCTCACTATTACTTTAAAAAAAAAACCCAAACTGGAGTCAGCACCTTTATAAAATGTATTTTCTGATTTGCTTATTCAGGTACAGCCAGGTTCCAGCTGGTTTATTTGTTTTGAAGGTTATAACACTTAAAAAGACGCCAACAAACAAAAACATGAAAACCCATCACAAGCTCTCTCCAAAAACCAATACAAACACTTTTAATCCATTTCCTCCATTCCCCACTTCCAGCTGCCATTGGAAGCTTCTTAGAAAAATAGCAAGAGTTTGGTTTTTTTTTTTCCCAAAGACACCAACAATTAGGAAAAGTTAGGCACTAGTCTCCTACAGAATATAAAATAGTGTATGCCTCTGTCTCCATAGACTATGGATCCCAGCTATGTGATTTGGTTTCTGCCACAGATAAAGTTTTACTATGGCATTTATTACATTGATTTTTTTTTCCCCAAGTGCTGCAAATTAAATGAAGTTCCTTGGTGAAAGTCTATTTAGCTTCACATTTTAAGCTTTTTTTTTTAAAAAAAAAAAAAATCTTCCTCATTAAATCCTTTCTTGCAGTATTTCACTGGAAATTATGCTTTCGTTTATGATACAACTTCCTAAGAAAAGGTAAAGATACAGTTGTCTTCCCAATTACAGCTTTATCAGCATGCCTTCTATAAAAGAGTTATTTTTCTGTCTAATGGCAAGATATAAACCAGGCATATTTTCTCTACACTTTTTTTTTGTTCCTGTCTCATATTTTCCTTTTTCTTTGAAACCTGCCTCTCCTATTGGCTCTTTCCCAATGCCTTTCTTCTGTCTGCATCTCAAGCTTGGCTGCCTTTCTCATTTTGTCTGTTTCTCCTGTTGCTTCTTCCTTTCTAGGCTGATGCATACGTGAAGATTCATTCGCACAAAAGCAATCAGCGTCTAACACTCAGCATCCTGCACGGACGGCTAAAGGATGCTTTAGCAAATACTCAGCAACCAGGCACGGTTAGCAGCCAGGAGCAAAGCGTTCACAGTTTGGCAGGGGTTTAACTCTTCAAACTGGTTGACTACACGCAACCTGCTTGTTGATGGGTGATGGTTTCCTAACCAAGTATAGTGGAAAAGCTCTGTTGAAAGGATCATTGCTGCTTTTAAATAATCGGTGCAGCTGTTATAACGGAGAAGAAGTTAGCCTGTGGGGTTAAACTAGATCTGGGGAAAGGCAGAAAGGCTTAAAAACACCAACAGCAAGACCTGTGTTACCAAAATGGCAAAGCTGATATCCCAGTATCCTTTTTAAAGCCCATCACGTGCTGATTTAGAAAGAGGTATTGGCTTTTTTTAACCCTTGAGGAAGCCAGAGACTGAAATGATGCTGGTCTGAGATCCAAGACTCGCTACATTTAGTTCTGGACCACAGCCAAAGAAAACACTACTAGGCTGAGGGGCCAGTGACAATTTTATAATCTGATATATCTAGCCACTGGAGCCAGACACTAATGCTTTATAGCACTGTGATGCTTAATGCTTTATACAATTACAATTCTAGCACTGGTAGACTCTAGGTATCGGACACAAAAATAATGTTATTTTCATTAAACCTTTCTTCACCCACCTTCCCCCCCCCCCCTTTCTCATCAATTCAAATGTGATTTTTAGCAACTAACATTGTATGAAAAAAATTGAGATTTTTCTGAGGTGATGTATATTTTGACAGCTGGGTTTCCATCCTTCCAGGTGGCTGCAGGCATCAGATTTTGGTGGGTAACAGGTCCTAACATCATATCAACAGCAAAGAGGGGAAAAGGCAGGACTGTAAGAAGATCAACAATTTTATGCTTTGATCTGCCAGGGAAATAAAATGCTCTGACAGAAAAGGCTACAGATAAATCCAAATTTGTACACTGTGCCAAGAACTGGTCCTAACTCAGTGATCAGAAATACAATGCCAGGGCTTGGACACACATTATCAGGAATGAAAGAACACAAAATGTAATGCCTGGTAAAAATGACATTTGCTTCTAGATGATCTTTAAGGGAAAGAAGCTGAACCACTATCAAGTGGTAGTGAAGTGGTATGAAGCAGAAGACAGAAAAAAAGTAGCAAGAATTGCAGAAGTTTGACTCCCTAGAAGCTACCCCCAAAAAAATCTCAATGACTGTGAAGAGACATTTATGTCTTCTACCTTATTTCCTTCTGATGTACTCCAGCAGAATTACAGTTTAAGAGAGGAATGAGAGTCTAATGCAAATATAATACATTATGAACAGTATTGCATGCATAAAAGCAACATGTTTTCTTCAGTCTTCCAGTCAGAGAAACAGAGGTGGACTACCTGCAACTTCAAAAAGTCAAAAAAAGAAAGCAGTCGACAAAGTGTTTGGTTTTGGTCTTGTTTTGTTTTTAAATTATTATTATTTAAGATTATGTAATAACAAGAGGCAGCAAGCACAGGTAGAAATTCACTACAGGAAGCTTAAAAATGAGGTTACCATGGCACATGTAGGATTCATACTTCACTTGTATTTTATGGAGGACGATACATGTTCTTAAAGCATCAGGGGTCTCAACATTATCACAAAATGTAATAGTAATTATTATTAGCTGTGGAAAAGTATCTGGGCTCTCTCAGCTGGCCTAGTTTCAGCACAGTACTGTTTTGCTTCAAATGCAATCAACAAATTCTATGAAGTTGATGTATTACTGCAAAATGTATGTTCTCTTACATTAAAGCACAAGAAATAAAGCATGACCATCATGTTTTGCAACTAATTTATTTTTTTTCTCCTTTTTTAATCTGTCTTACAAGTTTACCATGACATTTTAGTGACAACAGTGCTAAAATAACTCAAAAAACAAAAAGGAGGCTAATTAAAAATAGGCAGACAGTGAACATCATGATACATTGGCATAAAATTATCCCTTCAGTGTCCTTTGTAAAAATACTGCTAAAAACCCAACATTTGCCATGGCAATACTGAGTCAGATTGTTTTATAAAATATATAATTATATATGCAGATCCTTGCAGTGCAAGCATTTGGTTAGTGCATGTTACTGAAATGAGGCACTCCATATTTAAGGCAATTTCTGCTTTCTTGGAACGAAACTTGTATCACTGAACTGAACTTCCAACAAATTACAGATCTTCAAAACCTATTTGTGTTCCTCCCTTTCCCCCTTAACTGCAGAAATCATTCAAAGAGCTGTTTCAGCATGTCTTACTATTGAGTATTTATGAAGGAAACAGCTCCTCTCAGGTTGGACAGGACTTTTTGCTCTTATCAAGTCTTTGGCAATGATAACTAAGCCATCGCACAAGCTGCTGGGTAGATTGTACACTCTGTACACCAGGTCTAGAGTAAGTGGAAATAAGAAGTTAGTTACACACACAGAACTAGGGATGTTTTAGAAGGAGGTTAGCAACACCTACTGGTCATGGAGCATAATGAATACTGTCTTGTTTTTAAATTTAAAAGAGAGAGAAAAAAAAAAAGCTTTTTCTTACTAAAGCACCTAACTAAAAATCACCTACAAAGTCAGTTTGTCACCAGAGATAATACTTACATAAACCTTGTTCTGCTCGCACCCTCAGACCGTCACGGCTACATTACTGCTAAAATATATCAGCACTAGTAATTTCTGAATATCAGTAAATAAATATTCATAACATCACGAGCTGAGCTCTAGGCTTCGATATAAAATGAGACATAACAAGTCTTCGTGACAGTTCCTTTAAGTAACCAAAAGATTAACATTATACATCGTAACGTGCATGAAGCCTTCCTTCATTACTAATTATCTTTATTGACTACTTAAAGCAACTCAAATACTATGAACTGCACAGTCGTAGCAGTAGTATGGGTTTTTTTTCTACTCTATAAAGATGAGCAAACTATTCAAACAGCTTCTGCAATTCTTCAATATTTTTACAATGCATCCCTTTAACCTGCAAAAGTAAAAGTTTTTCTTCCAAATTTTACTTGGGGGTAAAACACAACAATGTATATAGAACAGAGTTTCTTGATCCACCTCACTCCTTCAAAAAAAGGACATAGGACACAAAATTACAACTTAATTCAAACTTAAAATGTCCTCAACTACAAGTATTTTAAATCAGCTATAACAAACCTGCATTCAGCAGTTGCATTTAATGCTTGCTTTAAATTTCCATTAAAAAAATACTGTATTCATTTTTTGAAGTTGTGTCTATAGGTCCTCTGATACACTAGCCTTAGGCATTAGAAGTTTTCCTGGTTCTCATCCAACTTTGGAAATAATATCTTCTTGCTTCAGGTGTTAAAAGGATTCATACACTATTTATAAGGACTGCTAAAATCTAACTCCTGGATCTAACTTGCAAGAGAAAGAGTATAAAAAGTTACATACACAAAAAAAGCACACAACTGTCCCCATTTCAATTTTTAGCCTCTCTTTGTATGTCAGGTATTGCCAGACTGAGTCTGTAATACTCTCGTCTCTCACCCACCACGCTCAGATATTCATTTACAGCCGCTTTAAGCCTTGTTGGATTTGATCTTTCTTGCGTGTTTTTAAAAGTATGATTTTCCAAGTTAAAAAAAGAAAAAAATAATTTAAAAAAAGGCAAAACTACTGGTTACTTGCTACACTTCAAAGATGCTGGATTTCTCTTGACAGAATGGTGTTTGTTTACCTCTTGAAAAATCAGGCTAAAGTGTTTCAAGAAAGTAGTCAGAACAGCGTAGCTAAAATTCCTATTAATTTCTCAACAACATCTTCCTCTATACTTTTTAATCTTATCTACATATATGATATGTACATTCTGTTTGTCTCTTCCTGGTTTAAGAGAGTTCATTGTTAGATTTTAAAAACAACCCTTTTAAAACTTCACAAGGGGGTGATTTTAGTACCTTATCAATCAAAAAAAAAAAAATACTTCTGCAGTTTGAAACACAACAGTTTCACTTCCTGGGTTATATTAAGGCAAGAGACATTAAAATGATATTGATATATAAAATAACTCTGAATTCTATGCAATTAAAGAAAACAGAAAAGTAATTTCTAAAATGAGAGCTTCAGAAATATTCATCAACATGAGTAAGTGCTCACATTGTAACTGGAAATAGGATATTATTCTTTTTAAACCATGCTTGTGTAAGACCCAGTGGGTCCTTTCCGAGCGACTGCTATAGGGCAGGACAACTCAAAACTGTTCAAGGATGCAAACAAATATGCAAACACACCAAAACTTAAAGCAAAGGATTAATTTCGCACCTTCTTGAGAGGAGACAATAGGTGGCATATAATCAGGGATGTACTCCTTCCTTTCTTCTGCATCTTTACTTCCCGGTTGGGGAAACTGCAGGACATTGTTCTTGCTGACAGGAAACGAAGGGATTTGATGTGCGAAAGTGACGGGTTCAATATTGTGTATATAATCTTCTAGCTCATGCAGGTTAACCCCCATAAGCTTGAAGGCATCACCTACATCATCCAAAATTGGATCTGTGCGACCATCTGTAATAAAAAAAAAAAACAAAAAAAAACAACAAAAGAACAATATTTTTGCAAAAATCCAGTTTAAAAAAAAAAATATTGACCTGCAGATCTACGCTTAGAGATCACAATCTGCCACGGCTCAGCACCAGAGATCACTGTCCCACAGTTCTGCCAGGAGTACTGTTCATCAGGCTGTACAACCATTCAGGCTAAGAACACGTCCTCATTCAGTTTCGATCCATATCACTTTGTTTCAATTCATATCACTAAAAGAACTGCACCTCAAGAAGCAAATCGAGCAAAACCAAGGGAGCAGCAACAGGCAGCTTTACCTAGCAACAGTCAATTTAACACCATTGCAACATCACTTAAAATAGTTTTAAATTTCATAGTGTAAATTCAAATTAACAAGCCCTTAACATGCAGAAAGTGCCCCTTTACCACCATGTAACAGACCAAACATTTATTTTTCAACCTAGAAAATTAACAATTTCATTTTGTTGAACCAACTGTAGCAAAAAATAAGGTATCTGCTCTATCTCTTGATAACAAAAATACTTCACAGAGTATCTTTCCACCAGATGAAATCTACAGGCTTCATAAACTATGAGTCACTTTACCTACCGGTTAGATATACCTCCCGGATGAAACACAGGAATATTAAGTAGTGGTCTGATGAGGAGAGAATATTTTATACTAAACTTCAGGGGCTCATTGCCTAGGGTGGAATTTAAGTTCGACTCTACAGCAAAAATCTTCTTTTCCTTAGGAAAAGCCTAGTGAAACTTTACTGGCTAAGCAGGCAGGATCTTTATTTAATATGACCTCCAAGAAAACAGTCCAAGAAAGGATGCAGTTTGTTCTACACATGTAATTTGGCTCAAAGATTTAAACTAGACAGCACAGAAGCCTCAGTTTCCCTGATCTAATAGAGGGATATCCCTTTGAAAGCCTCTGGAGGGAGAACTGTGCACCCGGCTTTGGTAGACAAGGCACCACTTTGAGTCTCATCCTAAGTTTTCATAATAATACTGACACAAAAAAAGACAACTTAAACCTCACACTTTATTTTTTTAATTCAATAAAATCATAGTGAATTATTAAAATTCTGTGTAGTTGGCTTATGAAGATATTACATCCTTACATGATGATAAGCTGTGATTTACTTTAAAAAGTAATTATGGAAAACCAGTCTGTGCTTATTGAAGGAACACAATCGCTATTGTGAAGCCCCAGCTTTGGAGAACAGGGAGGGGGATGCTCTTTTGTTTGTCCTTTAACCTAATCTCCTCTTGGTTTATCTTGAAGCCGAAACAGTCGAGCAGGCTGGTTCTCACATCACTGGATGAATTCAAACCCCCAGCCAACTTACGCCTGCAGGTACGTTGAGAAAAATAAGAATTTTGTTCTAGAATTTCTCTTCTTAGTCTTGTGGTGAAGATAAGGGTAATACTCAGATTATGGTTTTGATTCTCAGCTCTGTAACACTGGCCTCTTGTGTGACTCTGGGCAAGTCGCTTGTGTTTTAATTCTCTCCACAGCTAAAAGGGAGATCAGAACAAGTTATCGCCTCTTTTGTCCGGCTGTATTTAGAACATGAACTCTGTACGACAAGAACCATCTCGGATTTTGTGCTTGTATAATAGCTCGTACAAGTGCAATACTAGTTTCCCCTGCAGACTCTAGGACTGAGAAATGTGGAGACTTTAAATAAACACAATATTCAGTGCATTAACAATCAGAGTCCTCAAGACAAAAATGAACTTGTGGTTAGGCAGGCAAGTGTTTAAAAGACGGGGAGACGAGCTGCTTAGGGACATAGGTTAGGGGTGGAATTGGCAGTGTTAGGTTTATGGTTGGACTTGATGATCTTAAAGGTCTTTTCCAACCTAAACAATTCAATGCTTCTATAATTAAAGGAGGATATCACCACCCTGGAGTAGTTACGAGATTCCTTTAGTTGTTAGGCACATGGAGGAGTGTTTTATCCTTAAAAAGTTAAATTTAGAAAATTGACACGGCTAAGAAATTTTGTGTTGCCACTTTTAGTCGCTCTTCAGACTATGAAGACACCTTTGAACTTACTGCACCATCTTCTAAGGTGTCAAGATTTAACAGGTATAAGCTGGACAGTCAGTTAAAGAGAAAAACTTGGAGAAACCTTTTCAACAAGCCCAGAAGTAAAGCACATTTATTGCCTGGATTCTGCTGAAGTCACTGGTTGTGCTGTTTGCAGGACGGGTTCACGTTGAGCCTCACAGCACTCATTCCCAGGGCAGCTTTGCCTAGCCCTGGGAAGCACACCGACAGGCACAGACAGACACTGTGCTCGCATCCAGTTTCCCTTGGAAGAAAAATGAAATGCACAAGCAGGGAAAATGCTGCAATAGGTTCCCCAGCTGGAAAACCTGGAGCACAGGACTGCAACATGCAGCACAACACCTACCCCATTACAGAATCACACACAGAATCACAGAATATTAGGGATTGGAAGGGACCTCAAAAGATCATCCAGTCCAATCCCCCTGCTGGAGCAGGAACCTAAATGAGATCACACAGGAAGGCGTCCAGGTGGGTCTTGAATGTCTCCAGAGAAGGAGACTCCACAATCTCCCTGGGCAGCCTGTTCCAGTGCTCTGGCACCCTCACCGTGAAGAAGTTTCTTCTCAAGTTTAAGTGGAACCTCCTGTGTTCCAGCTCACACCCACTGCCCCTTGTCCTACTCTTGGGCATCACTGAGAAGAGCCTGGCTCCATCCTCATGACATTTGCCCTTAACATATTAGTAGGGCTCCAGGAAGGTGTTTTGAGTCCCTTGCTCAGTGTGTGCCTCTTGACACCAGCCCCGTCACGTACTCAAAGTGAAAGTTTAGTCCAGTTTATCACTGCCAAAGGGAAAGGTCTTTTCCTAGCTCTGCACATGATCTTTTTAACCTCCAAAAAAAGGGTACTGACCTGATTAGCAAGTGATAAACACTAAAAAGGACTTCTTCCTACAAGTGCTTATTAAGAATACGTGGAAGAGAAGCAACTACTGAGTGTAATTGAAGCGTGGAAATATTTAAGCAACCATATCAAAAACCAATTGTGTGTTAGAAAGCAGGTTCAAAAGGTGACCAAAAAAACCCTGAAGAAGATTCAATTTTCACATATCTTTGACATTTACACCCAAAGAGACAATGCCAAGTCATAAGATTGATTAACAGATAAAAAAAACCCCAAACTTTTAAAGCTGAAACTGTCACAGGGATGAAAGGACCGATCAGTAAACATCTTCTTTTCAAGACAGTGTCCTCAGTGGTAAAAGCTTACAAAAAAAGTTTCAAAGTCTGTATTCATATCTGTATTTAAATCAAAACACTTATCAATTGGAAATATACACAGCACAAAAATGCATTAAATGTAATTTCAGGTGATTCATCAAATAAAGGTTAGTGCCTTTATACTTTTATTTGAACAGTTTAACATTCCTCTTCTCTCTCTAGTTTAATAAAAATTCACTAAAATAGCAGAAGTCAGAGACATGAAAGAGAATGCTGACAAATAGGCAACACATTCTCCCCTCTCCTGGTCTTTCATTTAGTCTTAGGCTTTTTTCTCTAAGTAAACGATGCCAAAAAAAAAAAAAAGGTTTAATTTGCACATACTGAACTTGTCTCAATATTCTGCAGATATTTGTGCTATCCTCAGTTTGAAAATTCAGATGCTGAAGCCTCCCAGTGAAATGATTAATCCAATGTCACACAGCAAGTCAGTGCCAGATCACAAACAGCTTTGGAGCTTTTAGTTTCCAGCCTCTTGCTGTTCCCTGTACCAAGACACTTTAAACAATATCCGTTGTCCAAGACTGGGAAGAGATGGAAGGAGGTGGGAAAAGTTCACTCAGTAAGTTACAACTCTCCTCCTTACCCCACAAACAATGAACTAAGAAAATACCTTTCTCCTAAGCTTTTAGGCATTACTATCTCCCTGAAAGGGACCTGTGCTCCAAAACTGATAGAGCTGCAGCAAATAGCACAGCTAAATTAAGATCATTTGGTCTCAAAAGAGCAAATCAGAAATCTGTGAAGTTATGATATTCTCAGCTTCCCTATGCACAAGAACGAACGCCGGGTGAGGAGGAATCTCCCCTCAGAAATGGATCCCCCAAAAACTACAGCACCGATACGATGGGCAAACAGAACCCACGCAGAGCTGAGTATTTGGGTGGGAAGTTCAGCATCACCTGCAGATAAATCCAGCTGTCCACAAGAAAAAACAAATCAAACAGAACAAGGGTGCTGAACTAACTCCCCTTCAAGCAATAAAAGCTCACTTTCAGTTTGTGGGGGGAAAAGGAATTTTTAGAAGCTACTAAAGCCTAGTTATTTTTGCAAAAGCACAAGAATTCCTCCAGCAAACAAGCTGACCAATGCTCATGTCATCTGAAGGAACTGTGAGCAGGAGGGTGGCAGTTAGGGGAAAAGTATCTTACTTTGCTTAAATTCAGTCTCAGGAACAGAGGATTTACTTTTGTCAAACTCACCCCCATCACCTCCTCCTTCCTGGCCCAAAGTTTGTACGAGGCAGTGAAAATTTAACAAGTGAGTATATACAGAACCAAAGAGCTTTTAGTTTCACACCAGGTTTTTTAAAGGGAACAACCACAGCTCTGTAATAAATACACTGAGAAAAATTAGAGTCATTACCCATGCGACATGTACAGTCTATTATAAATAGCTCAGCATTCACCTTCATGTTTGCTATAGAAGAGGTTATTAAAAAATGTTCATTTTAAGCAGCAAATTATTGGGTTTAGCTCCTCAGTAACTTCACTGCAGGCTCTATCACAGATTCCTGGTGCTCCAGCACATCACGCAACCCTGTCACACATTAAATACCCATGTAACTGCACTGAATAGTTACTCCAGGATAACTCTTCCAAGCAGACAACAGATCACTTCCATCCAGCACCCACAAGAATAGACAGCAGCATACACAGTAGATTATTTAATAAGTATATAAGCTTACTTAAGTGGGGAAAAAAGAGTCCTATTAATGTAGTTACCAGGTAGGCAAAAGCATCTTCTTACTACTGCTGCTCAGAGTCTGTTCCTTTTCCTGGTAATCTCATAAATTTGAAGCAAAAAAAACCCAAGTTGATCTTCTTTACTGGTAGCCAGCAAGAAGTTAATTAGCTTAAAGATATCAACATTTAAGGTTATCAGGATATAAAGAGGTAACACCTCTTATAACTAATGTTATGGGCCCCGGATAGGTATTTGTTACAACAATCATTCAACATCAGTACAGGGAATCAACTAATTTGAACTGATCTAACACCTCGATAGAGGTTATTATTATATATTGGGAAGAGTGAAGTAATTAAAAAAATAAAAGAAAAAAATGTACAAGGAAAATTTGACATTTAATTAGAAAGAGAAAAAAATTTGGTTGATGTCAGGTCAATTCTCTCCACTGTGGTAATTCCCAAAGAAAATATTGGTCTGTTGTTTGCATTCTCCAAGGAAGAGATTTGCAATAATTAAGTTAAGTTTTCCTTTACAGGAGATTGCACAGTGATACTGGAGCAGGTTTTGAGCCAGCACTATCCTGGCAAAACATTTTGCAAGATCTGTCATTGTTCCTTCCAGTTACAAAGTTGTGCTCACCAGATCAGAACCTGCCTTTTTAATATAAATGCAGGTGTTATTAATATCAGTGTTAATTAATATTAATATCAATCAATATTTATGTTTAGTATTATTTTTATATATATACACATATAATTAATTTTAGATAGTCTTACAAGGAGTTGGACTCGATGATCCTTATGGGTCCCTTCCAACTTGAGATACTCCATGTTTACATAAAAAAAATCCTCAAAAAAGTAGTCACACAACATGAAACTAAAGAGTAACTTTTAAACTTTATTTCCTCACTATAAGCAAATTTCAGCAGAAAAAAAAATAAAAAAGAGCATCTCCAAGTATATGCTCAACATCAAAAATTTAAGGGAAGAGCACTGAAAAACCCACTTTTAGATCTAGTGCACCTCAAATTTAAGTACCTTGTTTATTAAACTTCTAGTTTTAGCAGCAGATAATTTAAATTTGTCCTACTGATTACATTAGTTCCATTATGTTACACTGTTTTATTGCTGAATTATGCCTGGATGCCCTCAGTGATTAAAGTAAAGTAGCTTTTACCTTGTTGATTTTAAAGCAATAGAATAGAAAAAAAAAAAAATCAGGCTTTTGAGGGCAAAACCCACAACTCCCTTCTCTGTCCCTCTAATCAATAATCCCACCCAAATAAACACACTGGAAACTGAACTCATAGAATCATAGAATGGTTTGGGTTGGAAGGGACCTTAAAGATCATCCAGTTCCAACCCCCCTGCCATCAGCAGGGACACCTTCCACTAGACCAGGTTGCTCAAAGCCTCATCCAGCCTGGCCTTCAACACTTCCAGGGAGGAGCAGCCACAGCTTCTCTGGGCAACCTCTTCCAGTGTCTCACCACCCTCACAGTGAAGAACTTCTTCCTAATATCTCATCTAAACCTCCCCTCTTTCAGTTTAAACCCATTTCCCCTTGTTTTGTCATTAACTGCCCTTATGAAAAGTCCTTCCCCAGCTTTCTTGCAGGCCCCTTCAGGTATTGGAAGGCCGCTGTAAGATCTCCCCAGAGCCTTCTCTTAACTCTCCTACTGGATGTGCTAAGTTCAGAGGTAAAACATGATGCATTCTGTATATCTAAACCCAATCATCCCACCACCAAGCATTAGCTAAATTCACAGCAAATGAAGCAGGTACTGGTCTGTCTTCACTGGACAGTTCCCCAGTATTAAAAAAACCCAACATACACAGGGAAATCCAGAGCAGTTTACCCAAAGCACCAGCTGTGCTGCCACCTCTATCAAACCACGTGAAATGTGAGCGCAAAACAAAGCAGCACGTCACAGAGAACTTTTCCCTTTTCACCTCTGCTTAAAACAAACAACAACAACAAAAATGCAGAACTCTGCTCTCAGAAACCACACGATGTCAGTTTGTTTTGTAGTTCAATACCTTAATTACATACTCCAAGGCTGGCTTTCAAATATTTTATTTAAATTTCAGGATAAAAACATGTGTGAAGTGCACAGCGTATTGAACAGACTTCCTCTTACAAGCTTTCCACAAATTCAAACAGGATAATGCAGTGTACTTTAACAGGAAAATCCTTATTTTCTCCACTCTAAGTTCACTCTCTCCTCCACCCCCAACACAGTACTCAGAAGCATTTCATGGCATCAAACACATCTCAAGCCCGCTTTGCAAATCCTTTTGCCTTCTCTTTGCAGCCGCACAAGCTCCCGTCAACTACAGCTACTGCAAATGCAAATAAACAACAGCAGAAAAGTAATGAAAATCTTGAATGTAGCTCTCCTAATGGGATGTAACAGCTGGAACAAAGATCTAACACAGCTGGGAAAGCCATCATTTTCTTTTGCAACTGAGAAAATAAGTGAAAGGCAATGACATGCTTTTCAGAGCAATACCACACTGTCTCAATTACGTCAGAGTAAATCCATTCAGTTTGAAATACAAAGATTATGTCCCTCCAGCTGACAACCCTGCTAACTCAAACCCCACTGGTTTGACTCCGAGATAACACACTGACAATAAAGATGCTACAATTGGAATTTAATTAATTCTCCTTATGCAAAACCATGGCAAAATTCAGCTCATTCACCCAGAGCTGGGTTTGTACAGTAACTTATTTTAGGAGGAAAAGGAAACAATTCTGAAAAAGCAGGGAGGCATCAGCTGAGCATTAAGATGTCTTCATAAACCTTTTAAAGAAATAAATACAGGCATCATTTTAAGAGAGGTAATACAAGAAACACCATAATGCTGCCATGAAAACAGCATATTCCCCTTCTCCCTCACAAAAGAAAAAAGAAGACTGTGATACTTCCTTCTCCATTCAAAAAAGGCAGCGGGGAAGTTCCCTTCCCCACCTTCAGGAAGCACAACCAAAGCAAGAGAAGGATACCTTAGTTCTATGCACCAAAAGGAAAAAGTTGTGTTTCCACCATCTCTGCATCTTTTCCTCCCAGTCTCACCAGCACCACAGTACCAGTGTGTCCTGGGTCAGTCAGCTGAGCTCGCAGAGCACTGCTGGTCAACAACTCATCTCTTGCACAAGCAGCAATCCAGTTACAAAACCATTTCCCCAAAATTTGTACTAACCACGTCAAAGGACATGTCTAAGTGAGCTCCTTCTTCACCCCATAACCCAGTTTCCCCAACGCTCTACGCTGTCCCCTTTAATCTCTTTACAGATCATTTCTGTTTGGATTGAGATACAGGCTTCACAGGTACAGCAGCTACACTGGTGCTGCTGGTTTAATATTCCACAGTCCCATTTCCAGCCTGACCATACACAGCTTCACATCCAAAGTTTGTACAAGGAACTCAAACTAGAACTCTAAGAGTTTGCAGCAACACCACTAAGTTCCTCCTAAGCTCAGTTACACAGGCAGTGCCAGATTCGATCCCAATTATTCGTGTAATCACAAAGCAGAGGGAGGACTGGGAATGTTCAGATCATCACTTTGGTTAACTGGGGATCGCTGCAGCAGTGAGAATTTCTGCTTCAGAGAAGGGACAGGACCACAAGCAGCAGCACCTTCAGGCCATGGCTGCTCCTCTCCTGACCAAGCTGATCACACCACACTTCCCAGCTCTTTGCTCCACACACTCCCAACTCACTCTTGGAGAAGAAGCTGACACCTCCAGCCTTCACAGTTCCTCTGATCTTGAGGCTGCATCCACCACCAGCTGAAAGCAATGTGCTTCCAATACTCCCCCCACCCACAGCTGTGACACCCTCATTACCACAGCTCCCACAGCTCAGAAGTGCTGGCAAACTGTTTCATTCACCTACTTCAGAATTGCCATCCCTGTTACCTCTCCCATAACCACCCACAGTCCCCAGCACATTCTCTTAACTGGTGGTTCCAGTTCACACCACCAGCAAGTCACTTTCTCCTCAGCCAGCACTTCAGGCAAGCAATCACATTATCCATCTCAGCTTCAACCTCTGCTTCCTCCAAACGCCTTCCCCACCACAGCAGCTCTGACCTCTGCCCCAGGGGTTCTCCAGGACTTTCCCCTCCACAAGTAGACACAGACCCATGGAGCAGTGGCAGCCCACAACCCCACAGCTCCTCAGCACGTCAAAGGAAGGGCTAACAGGGAGCAAGTCCCTCTGGGCACAGGAGGCACAAGCAGCCCTGTTTCTCCACGCACACCCAGCTTACACCCACCCCTGAAGAGCACCCCTGCTCTCCCCAGCCTCTCCACTCTGTGCACCCCCCCCTTCATCTTCTCCCCAATAATCCAGATCCAGCAGCAGCATTGGCAGCCCCAGCTCTGCCCACACATCACTGCTCTCCTCCCCACCACGTCACACCCTCCCTGCCCCACACACAGGGCAGCAAAGGCCTCTGCACACACAGACTCACAGCCCTGAGCAACATCCACAGCATCAGCCCGAGCCTTGCTCCACAACCCCCACAACACTCCCTGTGTTCACACCCCGGCAGCAAAGGCCTCTGCACACACAGACTCACGACCCTCCAACCACAGCAACAGCCTGAGCCTTGCTTCACATCCCCGACAACGCTCCCTGTGTTCACACCCTGCAGTGACCCTGACAGCCTCCACCTCCCCACATACTGCCACCTCCCCACACCCTCCCTGACCTAACAGGACATCAGCACCCACTTCATGACATTCCCACACCCAACAGACCCCTACCAACCTTCCATCTCCCCAGTCTGACCCAGCAAGCAACTGGACACCTCATATTCTGCAGGTACCAGTAGGTCATCCTCACTCAGTACCTCTGTAGGCTCTGCAGGGACACAGACAACCCCAAGGGACACACAACTTCCATCTTCTGTCACACTGCCAGACCCAGCAGTGACAGTTGTTGCTCCTTCCCCATCCTGTCCACACACACACGCTCCTATGTGACCCAGCAGTCCTCACACTGACTCCCAGACCTCTCTTCTTCCTCTTCTCCCACTTGGTGCAAACTCAGCTCTTCCACAGTCCCACCCCAGCACACTCTCACCCCAAACCCAGCGAAGTTCTGGGCATCCTGCCCTCCACCATCACTCCCAGGTCCTTCTGCACATGTCACCTCAATGGCATTGGCTCACTCCATTCCCCCACAGAGCCAGCCAAACCTCTTCCACTGCATCCACACGATGACACTCACACCTTGTGCCATATGCACTAAAATTATCCCCAGCCCCATCCCTCCTGCTCTCCATACACATACTCCACTCCTCCCACGTGCAGCCCTGTCACCCTCCCATGTCCTGTGCACCACAGCTCCATCACCCCCCCAAAAACACTCTAGTGCACCCCTGCCTTCACATGCGCAAGCCCACCATCCCCCAATAC
>NW_010326558.1:0-1039 GCF_000700745.2 Antrostomus carolinensis | reverse complement strand
CAAAAACGCTCTAGTGCACCCCGGCCTTCACATGCTGCAGCCTCCTATCCCCCATATCCACGTTCCAGCCCCACAGTACCATCACTTCCCCCGTACACATACATCCCCAGCCTCACGTACACAGCCCCACGCTGCCCTAGTACGTGTCAAACCCTGACCACAGACCCCTGCCCACCCCCATACACGAGCATCCCTGACACCAGGCACCACAGCCCCACTCATCCCTATACACACACATCCCTGATCCCACACACATGGTACACATGCATCCCCCTAAAAGCCCTACACCTCCAGCCCCACAAACCACTGTCCCCTTAGACATATATACCCAAACCAGAGCACTCCAGCTCCAGCAACAGCGTTTCCAGCCACATCTTTTATGTAGGTGGCTCCACTCCCCCCAGGACACACCTCTCAGACCCCATGCACTGCAGCTCCAGCTCTTCACTCCTTACACACCTCCTGCAGCAGGGTTTAACACCTCTTGCCTCCCTGCCCCATACACCCAGCCCAAACCTTGCACCCTACAGCTTCAGCACTTCCCCATGTGCCCACATCCTGGACCCTAAACACACATCCCTACCTGCCGGGGGTCTCCACAGCCTCCTCAGCATTCCCACCAGGTCACAGACCCTGGCCCAGAGATGAGCCAGGACAACACAGCAGCAGCATCACATCCTCTCATGCACAGATCCCACTCAGCAAGAGGGTTGGTTGCCCCTTCTCTCCTCCCAGTACACCCCTTCCCAGATTCAGAACACTACGGACAGAGCAGCAGGGCCAACAGTCCCACTCCCCCCACTGTCCCCTGCAGGCTGCAGCCAGAGAACGGGGGGCAGCAGCCCCATCTCCCTACACTCCAGACCCACTGTTTCAAGCTCCATCTCCCCCAAGTCCACAGCCCCACCTCCTCACGCATGCCCACAGCCCACCTCTCCCTCACACCAGGGTCCCTGTGCACCAGTACTGCCCCACAGCTTTCCTCCTTGTCTTCCCAGACTCCTGCACTGCTCCACGGCCCAGATACCCTTCATCTTCC
>NW_010326557.1:17930-45038 GCF_000700745.2 Antrostomus carolinensis | reverse complement strand
AAACTTGCTGAGGGTGCACTCAATCCCACCACTCAATCCCACCACTCAATCCCATACCAGCAGCCACTACAAGAGGAGGAAGATCTATAATTAATACAATTCTTGAGCAGGGATAATCAAGTTCTTTAATAAATCAATAAAGAATGAGACCTGAAAATAAATGAAAGAAAAGTAACACGGAAATCGTACATTCATAATTGCCAGCAGGGAGGTGCGTTTACATTTCATATAAAGAATTATGAAACTCAGGTCTTATTATTTCAGTGACTTTAAATAAATAAGCTGGTTTGCCTGAAGTAACTCTAAAATAATGTTTTACCATCTGTGCTCTGCGCTGCCCCAGGAGTCTAAGGGCCACTTGTAGAAGAGCCACAAAGGGTCATTTTAAAAAGTAGTCCTATTGCTAACAAACTTAAACTACCTGTTGCACCACTGCTGTAGGGGAAAAAAGGTTAAATTCCTATGGCCTGTTTCATGGATAACAAAAATGTTTCACCAAAACCATCACACACCAGTCTGGCTATAAGACATGCATTGTTCCAGTCCTGCGGGGAACCTCACAGCCTCAGGTGCCCCACTGAAAGACCCTGCAACTAGATATCACACCAGTGTACATGTAACAACATAAATTTAATTACATTCGAATTTCTATAAACAACATAATGCAGCTAAAGCCAGTATTTACACAGCTTAAGCATCTACAAACTTGAGCCCCATCCCAAGACTTGCAGGTTTTTAACTAATACAAAACAGGACAGGAGTAAAATAAGATTTTAATATATGCATATTTCTTATGGGCTTGGAAGAGCTAAATAATTTCATGGGATACTCAAGAGCTGCTAACATTCTCCTTTTTATAATACATTCCTACTAGTTTGCTATCTCTAACACAAGAATAATACATAATTCTTCTCTGTCTCTTGGGTTCTTCTAAAAAGGATACATTCACTATCAACCATGACAAACAAGATGGTAGATAAACAGGATCACCTCCAAGGCACACACATAGTTCATGAGAAGTCAACTGGCCCTTTGCAAGAGGATGGTCATCATGAAATACAAAATTGAACTTGATGCAATCACCAACTGTTTAAAAAAAACCCAGAATCTAACACACATGAAGATGAAAAAGCAACAGAAACAGCATGAGGGTACACCACCTTTATCTAATGAGTGACTGAATTTTATCCAAAATGGAAGACACTGTAATTTGCACCTGCACAGGGGAAGATCTGCAGAGACAGCAGTCACTTCTTACCACTTTTGTTTAATTCAGAAATCTCTGAAAAGAAAGTTGATACTGTCTGTCCCAGCAGTAAAGCTCTAATACAGTTGCCACCTTTATCACTGTGCTTGGCTTGCGAACTGACATTGAACAGTGGCCCTGTGATGATAGAGTCTCTCTGGACATGGGCATCACATCCCGTTCATGCTGAACTCCTGGTGCTGTGGTTATCCAGACCTCAGGAAAAAAATGACTTATGGAAAACAGACAGAAATACTGAAGAAGTACAATACAGAAATGAAAATCTCAGGGTCCAACAATCATGGAACAGTCCTTAAGCAGAAGGAAATAAGAAGCTTTAATAAATTTTAGTTATTTGAAAAAAATATTATTTTCATTGTGTTTTCAAGGCCTGCCTTATTCTCTGCTCAGGCTACCAAGCCTTTTTTCTTGTAGCCTGCAACAAATGCATTACCTTCAGTTTCAACAGAAGCTGAGAGTCTACTGTACTGATATGACAAGATCTGGGTTGGAAGGAGAAACACCAACCCCCTCACCCCACTCCCGCACACACATCCAATTAAACTGCAGTCTGGCAACACACACTCTTTGTAAAATGAAAAGCGGTTGTCCTGCATTCCTCATCCTTAAGATCAATTAACATCTCTGCAACCTGAGCTGGAGATATTCAATGCCCTTGTCACCACATTACTCATAAAACCATTAACTCTTTTACAGCCCCAATCAAATCTATGAGACTGCTGCAAACAAGAGCTTTTTGTACCCATTTATGAAATGGAGAAAATCCTGACAAGAGCGATGCTGCTACTGACCGTAGCATTAAGAAGCCATATGCATATCACTTCACTCAGTGTTATGTCTTAGTGCTATTTCAGCAGCAAGTCTCTTCCATCAATATTTAAAGCCACCCAGGGTATGAAATGCAAAGACATTTGTTAGTAAGATTTTGGCAGCTGAGGGAGTTTCTGCACCACAACACTGAGTTGTGTTGGGAGAATAATGCACAAGCAGAGTTTTTCTGCTGATATAAACCCCAAATAGTGTATCATAGATCCAATATTCATTTTAACTAATTATTCAGATTTCAGTCAACAAAGACAGCTTCAACTTGGAGGTATGTAAAACTTCCAGTTTTTCCTTTTTGCCTTATTTACTAGGCTAGAAGTCAAATGCCTTACTTCCAAATGATGACACAGGGATGGGACAATTAATGGAAAGAAGGGAAAAATCATGACATGCGTTTTAGAGGCAAATTCAAAGAGGTTGGTGTCCTAAAATTGAACAACCAGATGATTCTCATACAAGAACTGTGGAAGGATTAATAAAGGGCATCACAGAAAAAAAAAAAAAAAAAAAAAGATACATTACTTTACTGCAGATACACTACGGCACACTGTCTAAAACGTCAATGCTCTTATAATACATTAGGCCTTGAAAAAGAATAGAACAAAATTATTTGTGGGACTCTGAGTGACTAAATGGAACATTTTAAGGTTAGGGCTAAGAAAATTGGACCTTTCAGTTTAGTGGGAGTTTACTAGTAGAATTCTTTAAACATTGTTTTTTGGGATCATTCTACAGTATTTTCATTGCATCACCACAGAAAATAAAACCTCTATGCCAATGGATTACACTGTTAACATCATGTTGGAACAACACAAAAAGAAGAAGAACCAATGAAAACAGAGTATCTTTCAGGAAGAGATGATGACAGAAACCAGAAGTAACATAAATAAGACAAAATTTAACAGTGAGCATTCACAGCAATGCCTTCTGGACCTACATGGGCAGATCGTGACAACCATGTTTTGTGCAACCTGCGAGGTTCCAAAATTGGTTAGAACAAACCCAAACCTTTCCAAGTGTTTTGCAAAATAAAAGACTTGGCGCTGAAATCAGACTGGGATGGGGGAAGGAGGGGTTCTGTGTTTTGGTCAGAGGTGACCAAATCAGGCTGGATCCCAAAAATACCTTCCTGCTCAAGACAAGGCTGAAACTCAAAAGTCATGGCAAGACACTCTGACTTCAGCGAAAGGACGTATGTCATTTTTGGGAGCATTCCAGGTAGCTCTGCTACACAGCATTCCTGACGTTCGCTATCAGTCTTGGTAATATTTTTTTCATGCGAAGCCTCATTACAAGGAACAGGTTCAATGGCAGCGCCATAATGCCACGCAAGATAAATGTAACACTTCTTAAAGCATTTTATGCAATAAGCACCAACTTGCTGAGTAGGTTGGGCAGCAATTTCATCATTCATTATGCTCACACCACAAACTCTCACCAAAATGAGTATGACACCTGCACTACTAATGTCAATATGTGTTTGTGTACCAAAATTATTAATTATTCAAGCATTACGTAGCACAGAAAGTGACTCTTCAGGAAGACAGGAGAGCTGATGTCGCATGTCAAAACAACGATATCCATTTAATTAAACCCAAATGGATGAAATGTCCAAGCAAAAAGACATCTAACTCCACAGCTGGAGTCTCTTTTTTTACCTAGGGAACTTTAGGCACTACTATACCTTATTTTCATCCAGCTGCGTCCCAATATCATAGCTAATGTGATCTTCCATGACAAAGCTTCAGAGAAGTAAAGGCAGTATCCCTAACAGCAGGAGCTACAATATCCTAATAACCAGGCACAGCTGGGCTGAGGACAAACTGAAGTCACCTTTTTCCTGTGATTCCCAGAGGCCTATTCTATTTTTAATTTTGTTTTCTTTCTGTTTGATCCTTTGATTGTTCTGATATATTTTCTGCATTTTTCCATTAATTCTGCCTAAAGACAACACTAAGCAATACTACAAAGTGGGGGGAAGAGAGATTAACTAGCTCCTAAAGTGATTGGCTCAATCTCCAAATGCATTGGCTAATTGGATACGTAACTCAAATGACAACTAGGAGGGATGGATAACAATGCAGGGAGAGGAAACTAAATCTAAAAAAGCTCCAATTCCATTCAGTTGCATGAACAACAGGTCTTTGACTGCATTAGCTCTGATATTCTGAAAACCATACCAATAAATACAATCTTGTTCTCAAGCACGCATTTGTCTAAGCATATGAATGCAGAAGGAACGGTTATTAAAAGCTCTGCAATTACTCTAAATTTGCACTGTAAACAGCGTAACAACAGACCATAATTAAATAAAATATGAAACACTTCATTGTCCTCATTACATGAAATTCAATATCAAGAGAGCAATTATAGTAGCATCAGCAGCATCTTTTCACGTTTTGTACATTGCTTTAAGTAGCTACCACACCTATCCAACCAAAACAGTGACACGTATAGGACATGGAAAGACAAGACAAAAGCAGCACTTCAGGATCAATCATGTTTGATGTGATATCACTATAAAGGCTCCATGGCTTGAATGTCCTGTGACATGTTTGGTTTAAGTAACTGTGAGAACTTGTGAACTCATTGTGCATCCAACTCTGTGGGACTGTGCGCTATTTTGACCATTCAATCCGAATATTATGATCACTGATAAAAACACCACTTCAAAATTGGTCACAGATTCATCCAATCTGAAATACTTATGACCTTCGCAGGCTGAAGTGTGTACTATCCTTATATTTTCTAAGTAGAATAAAATTTAAAACCTATTAGATATTTGTCTCAATCTTTGTGCCTTACATTAAGTCAAGAGTAATAATTTATTAATCAGCATTCAAGAAATCCTTATTACATGTGACACCTTCTGGAGGGGTTTTGCTTTCTTATTTAAAAAGCCTTCAACAACAACAATCAGCTAGGGAAATATTTTGACATACTGCTTTAACATGTTCCTTTGATTTGTGTATTCAAGCAAGAAAAAGTTACCTGCTTTCACTAACAGTTATCATTTCCACATTTTTCAGTGCCAAGTAAATTTAAAATTTTTAGTTCTTAAGTAGAAGATTTTATGGTAATATGTTACCTGTTACAACTGTATGTCCCCCTCAAAATAGGTCTTTTCTTCTAACAACTCAGTCTTAACAACATAGATGATATTATCAGCACAGTAGATTTTCTTAAAAATGGAAAGAGATCAAGATTGCATTAAGGAGGAACCCAGTAAACACCCAAACACTCTACATCAATTTACTTTTGGAGACAGGCAAGCACAGTCCACTCAGAGAAAACCAAGAGGAAAAATCTCTTGCTTCCTAATTTTCCACAGGTTAGCAGCACTCTGGTGCTGTAAAGCACAATCACATTAATCGTTTTGTCTTAAAACAAATGTAAGGCTCTCATGATTTATTTCAGCACAGTAGAAATGAAGCCAAATGATGCAAATACATACCAACAGCCACTCACATAGTACAGAACAACAAAAAGTGCACTAAACTTCAACAAAAGGCACAGCTTCACTGCAAAGCTCCCAAACCACTGGTCAGAACCACAGAAACCTTTGAAAAAGGTAATTTCTGTGCATGACTGGTTCTACTGCCAACACCTCGCCCTGACAGCATGGCACAATACCGCGGGCAGGGGCTGAGCATAGCTTCCCTCCCACTGTCCCCGTGTGCAGCCCTGGGCATGTCCCCTCCTCCAGAGAAGCCCAAGATGGAGTACAGGGGTACAAGGGACAGGTACAGGGGACAAACCCTAAGGAGCTGCAGCATACAGCGTACAGTTTGCACGGGCACTTCAGAGCAGGCAGTTTATTTTGGTTTCAGGCGAGCTGCTGCTGTCACGTGAGCACAAGCAAACAAAACCCACCACTTAATTCTTCACAAGCGGTCCTGGACCTGCAGCGAGGAAGCAGCCCACTTGAGTTCCTCACAACTGAAAAGAGCGGGTCACAGCAGAGGCTCAGAGGACTGACTCTCCCTCAGCAACAAACATTAATCATCAACTCCAACTTACAAATGAGTGATCGCTGCCTCTCTAGTGCTTCAAAAATACCCATTGTGAGGCTTTCTGAATACAGTCGACAAATGCTACAGCCACCCTATCGCTTTTCAACACAACGTGTTTTAACAAAAGGTTTCCAGCAGTCAGACTCAATTAACTGCACCTGAAATCTTACCCGGGTTTGCAGACAGACTCCTCTTACTTTGAGAGCAGCCGTGCCACTTCAGTTGCTTTGTATTGTTCATCAGCAGGCACAGCCAGATAAAGCCCTAACAGGAACCCACGTTTTAATACTTGCATGAGGCTCAGATTATAGCAAGCAAGGAATATTGTTTGAATTTTTGGAGTTTGGGGTTTTTTAAAACCTTAAAAGCATAGCAATTTATAACAGCCAACGAAAAATGAGATTATGCAAAATACTTACTTCGAAAATGCTCTGAGGCATAATAGTAGACGTCCTCGTAGCCCTCGTGGTAATCCTCTTCTGGCCGGTACTTTTTGCCTTTTCTTCTTCTTGACCTTCTTATCTGCTTGACGAAGCCCAAGAAGCGCTCCATCTCCTTCCTCAGCAGCACCAGCCAGCAGCCCCCTTCGCCCTCAGCTTCACAAAGAGCTGTCCCAGCATGAATCAACCGCAAGCACCGGAGCAAAGCTGCAGCCTCCGACCAGCCACTCTGGTACCATTAAAAAACCCCTCCCTTACCTCAGCTGTGACTGGAAAGCATATTGTTTTCTCTTTAAAAAAAAATGGGGGGGAGATGAGTGGACTTCATCAAATCTACTGACTGGAATATTTCAACATGCAAACAGACAAAGGAGGAAAATATTGAAGCAAAAGGAGAAAGTCAGGATTTCAAGAGGTTATTAAACAGCAGAGGACAAAGTTGAAGAGCCCTGCCTGCCAGCGAGGGGAAGCTCAGCACTGAGAGCTCCCTGTCCTGTGTCTCCATCATTTGAAGAGGGGCTGGGAGGCGGGGATAGATGTTAGTCAATGGGCTGAACCATATCTCAAGGCAAAACAGGTTTTCATTTGCCAGTTAAGCGCTGCCCTCATATCTACCTGGGGACAGGCTCAGGAGCCCGTTTGATTTCATTTGTTGTACGAAGAGGAAACACATCAATCCATTTCTGGCATCACATATGCTGGATGAATAAATAGCAAAGTGGTTTAATCCATACACACAGCCCACTCACCAGCAAGTGTGTGCTGAATGTGTTAATTGGAGCAGCAGGGAGAAAGCTCGGCAGCTGTTAAAAAATGACAGATATACCCACTGGGCATTAGTGTATTCTAATCACTGCTAGATCTAAACATTAAAAGGCTCCACAGACAGGTCTGCTATAGAGCTGACCAGGCTAGATGGCAGTAGGCAAACAAAGGAAGCAACATCATGAGCATGCCACAACAATACTCATTTAAAATCCCAGTGGAGTTTTAAAAACTTTAAAATTAAGGTATGGCAGACTGTCCTTCACACAGGCTAACAGGAGCAAAAAGCCTGAAAAGGCGCTGGCTCTCTTTTCTTGCTCTGTGCCTGAACCCCACACGCATTCCCTAAGATAAGGCTGGAATTTCATCTGTGTTTCTGATGAATCTTCCCTCACCCACAAGAACAAAAGCGGTGTCTGCTCGAATCCTATCACACTGACATCCATCACGGGGTTTTTGTAACTGTGCTCCCACAAGCCAGGTGAGGTCTCTAGTCCAACAGGACCTCTCCTGTCTTCTGGCACAAGTCAGGGATCATTCAGTCACCTCAGTCAAATCATGTGTTGAATGTGGTCACTTGCACCCATGCTCCATTTTGCACCTCTGAGCATAAGAAGTCAGAGTCACAGATTTTACAGGATCATTGTCCAGAAAATGAAGAGCAGGCAGAGGTGGGATTAGTTTCTGGTGATGGAGACACTTCAGTGAGTCATTATTTTGCAAAGAGCAAAGCAGAGCAATTTTTTTTAAAGTTTAGAAGAAGTAAAGCAAAAGCCAGGATTGCAATTTATTTTAGTGTCAACAGAATAACTCACAGATTGAGCAGAACTGAGTTGGAATTTTTTTGTTTTGAAACATGTAAAAGTTCTTAGTAGAGGCCAGCTAGACCTGATATCTGAGGGTCCTAAAACAAATACACACTGAAAGCAGACACTGGAACTCTTCTGGGCTTGTTCCAGCTTCCCAGGTATTTTAAAACGTTATTGTCACAAAACCACACCCACTTTATCCATAAAAGCTCAAAAAACCCTGGATGTACCTACCAAGCTCCCCACAGGAATACAGACTCATCCTCCTTGACCTTACCAGCCCCTGCTTTTCCACTGTGAGAATGCAGCCACTGTCACTAGCTGATGAACACCCTGAAGGCACTACCAGAATTATTTTTAGTGTAACTTCTATACGGAGGTTGTGTTTTATTACAAGTCTGGTTTTATCACACAGCTTTCAAGTTTCAAAAGGTAAAGACTTTAGAGGAATATTACAAGCATGTTACCAAAAATAAAAAAGCCAATAAAACTTTTTATATGGATCTTTAAAAAAGGATCACTGTATGCTCTGAAGGTTTCCAATTCAGGTGTCTTTTTCGTGCTCTGACACCAAGCAGTGAAAACATTACATTATTATAATGAAACCTGAAGACCAAAGACATAGCCTTCAGCTGAGGCAGCACGCTCTTTTTTTCAGAGAGGAAAATGTTGTTTTGATGCTATATTTGCTCCTGTAGAGCACTTTCCCCGACAAATGTGCAAAAAGTTATTTCTAGGTGTCAGAAACATTCATCCTGAAGATAGAAGTCTTGCGGCCAACACTGTTCCCTGAAGTTAAATTATAAAGTTCAATTCAAAAATCATACAGCTACTTTTTAAAAAGGAGAAAATATAAAACTTTCTTGCTTTCAAACTGTCCTCTAAACAAGAATTGAAAACTGGAATTAAGCAGTCACCTGGCTTTCCTCAAGGAGCTGTGCCCTTCTCCAGTCCTGCTATTGCTAAACAGGCTGCTGCTGCAGAAGCTTCTGTTGGAGAAGCAGCTTCCCCAGCCTCAGCACACCCCAGGGAGACTCCGGTCCTTTTCACAACAAGACCAACACAGCAAATAAGCAGACAAGGGAACAACCAAATTATCTCAGCTAGCACAGTAAGCACCAGATGTAGTACACTGACTGCCTAACCGTTTTCTAAGGAGAACCAAACTAAATTTGGGCAGATTTTGAGCTTTGGAAAGCATGTCATCACCTTGCACAATGGACCTTCCCTTCTCTTTCCCATGTTCATGAAGTGCATCGCTCAGGTACATCACATACATATACGGCTAATTTAGTAAGGCAGAAAAAACGCACTAGATGGTATTATTGGTGAGTGCTCAAGGTAATGACTCCCACGTATCTTGTATGTAAAGCATGAAGGGGTTGAGGGAGAGCACTACCACTTCTTGGACAAGCACAGCAGGTTCAAGCTTTGCTGCTCTTCACTGTATCCCACCAACTCCAAAAATGATTTACTATACTATAAAGATTTCTGAACTTACGTTTCACATGCATTACATACTCCCTCTACTGCTTTGCTGAGAACACTGGAGACATTCATTAACTTCAAGCCATACCTGTAAATATTTTATCATAGTCCTACTTTCAAAGGTATAAGCAGAGAATTCAGTTTCACAAACAGTTTACTGTAGTAAAAAAAACCCAATAAAACCAACCAACCAAACAGCAACAACAAAAAAGACAACCCAGCTAACTACTGCTTTCCCCATTGCTCAGGATTCATTCTCCTGCAGCTTCTTGTGGCGACCACTCATTCCTTCATGGAAATGAACATGGCTCTTGCAACCTTCTGTTTGAAAAGGAATAAAAAAGCAGAAACATAATAGATGCATACCACAGTTCCAGAAAAGCATATTGATTTTATGGGAGGAGCAGAGAAAAAAAACATTGTCTTTCAAAATTTTAAAACAAAAAACATAAGAGATGACAATGACTTTCATCCCATAACAACAAAAAGAATAGGATAATAATGCCCAGAGGGCAAAAAAATAGGTGTTGGTTGATATTCTGAACCTCTCAACTAGAATTTGCAGAATCAATGTGCCACAACAGAAGTTGCAATGTAAATACGTCTCAAGTTCTTTGGCTCATCCTTTCTCCATGAATATGCCTACTTCAATCAAAACAAGTGCTCTATTGCCATTTCCAAGGTGGCTTCCTTAGAAGAATCAATGATTATCATGCTGTCTCCAGCATGATTTGCATAATAAAAATTTTTACAAGTTACACCAGTTAGATCATGTTTACATTCTCTGTTCTGGTAACTAATTCACTGAAGTTTAGAAGGAGCTCTCTCAAACTGGTCTGTCTCAGGTCAGTGACTTACTGGAAAAGACTTCATGGCAGTAATAAAACAAGTACACCATCAAGACACTGTCCTTCTCACATACTTAAGCTGGGGCATAAATGCTTTTGCAGCCATGGATAATTCTCTAGAAGACAGGTATCAGCATTCAAGCTTTAACTTGCTTTTGTACCTGTAGCAAAGATAAGGTCTGTCATAATGTAAAATACCCGCATTTAACATTTTACTTGCACTAAATTAGCTATGCAGTTATCAAGGTAAACTTTCACAGGTGACATACCTGTTTTCTACAGCACTTTTTCCAGTATTTGAGGAAAGCAGTAGGAAAAAACATTTCAGTATCCAAGGATAAGCCGCTAAGGTGGTAAATATTTAACAAGGATTTCCATTTGAGTTTGCTTGCAAACATAATGCATTGAAACCAGAGCCCGTATATGAATCAAGCCTCTCTAATGTTTTGTATCTTAAATGCAGAATGGAACTAGCACCAAATATTAACAGTTTTAAGCAAGTATTTTGCATTCTGTTCATCAGCATGTTTGTGTTTAAAAAAAAAACCTAAACATTTTAGATGGAAGAAGCCTCCCGTGTCTCCCTCTGCTTCTCTGGGCAGCCCCTAGAAGCCTTCTGCTGGGGGAAGGCACGCTCCTGGGATGCAACCAGGCAAGAGAGCACACAACAGCCGCTACAGAGACCCACCCGCTTCAAGTTACTCTCTCGGGGAAAAAAGCCCACAAAATTATAAATGCACAGTACAGAAATTAAGATTAATATAAACAGGTTTTGGAAGTTGGCTGAATAGAGAAAACAGTTATTTTCCCTCCTCCCTCTAGTCCCTAACCATAAAGATAGAGCAAGCCTCAAAAGGGGAAGAACAGACTGTTTCTTCTCTGGCTCTCTTTCAACTGAGAGATGTCTTTGATAATGTGCTGCTGTTGTTTCTGGAGATCAGCAATAAGAGACAAAGGAACTATTCCCCTTATTCGTCTTTCAGTATCATCTTTCCTGACCTTCTAGTTTATCACCAAGTGCACATGTTTGTTTACATGCCATAATTGCTCGTGTTAAAGCTGCAATTTTCCACTCAAAATTTGCTCTAAAAATCTTGGTGCAAAATATGAACTTATCTATTTGAAAATTAACAAATTCCTGTAATTTGCAGCCTAACAAGAACTGTAAAAACACATGGTCCATATATGGAGAAGCATTGCTGTGTACAAAGTCAATATGGTGTGTGAGGAGAAACAAGCAGCCTACAACCCCCACCGAGGTACCATGGTACCACCTGAAATCCCTCTGTCTGAAGTGAGTTTCTAAACACAAGTTCTGTGCTCTTCCTAAAGGCACCTGGAGAGACCATCGAAAGCGTAGGACATACTGAATGTTACACTGCACGTCTCCCTCATTTGACAATAGAAAAGAAATTGCAGAATAACCAGTGCACTATGGCTGGAATATTGCTGCATGAGAACTAGATGGTGATAAAATACTGCTCGTCCACTACTGTTATTTTTAAGACCTAATACTTTTTATACTTTGTTAAATTATCTGTTTACTCTGATTTTAATGTATCACACTCAGTTTCACAAGTCATTCACACATTCTTGTTATTCATTGCTCACATACAATCATAGACCTCTGTTTCCTTCTGCTCCTGAATTAAAGAATACAAGGCCTAAGAGCTGGAGTTCAGCTTTTCTGTCACCTAGTTGTAAATTAACTGGCAAATCTACACATTTTAAAGAGAGATTTGCAACTGCCAGCAAATACCTGGAGTGGTTCTTTATTGTATTTTATTAAATATATATATATATATACACACACACATATATAATTTGTATTTACATTCCCAATGGTTTTGCTTTTTGCAACATTTTCGCACATATAATTGCACACAAAACCACAAATGCCAATGCAGTCAATGAGGATAAAGTAGAATACAAAGGATAGAGGAAGAGGCTACATTCATTTAGAGGGAATTGGGGGCTGCTTGTGGGTTTCATACAAGAATGCTGCCTCTTGTATATGGAGAACGCTGAGAAATCTTTGTAGTGCTGTTTTAAAAGGGTCACTTGTCAAGTTGAATTTCATGCAGAATGTATGCTTCAGGGAAAAGAAGCTTTCCCCCCCCTCCCCTTCAATTCAGCTGAAACAGTTTGCATACATTCTATTTTCCTTCTTCTCTTTCTAGCCTATTTTGCTTTAAATAATTAGAATACACAAATATGCAGAAATAAATGTTAACTTCACCACCACCAAAGAAATGCAGCTTAGGTAAAAATAAATTACAAAAAAAGTTTGAGTTTGCTTAATATTTTTTGACACCATAAGTCATTCTACAAGAAAAGCTAAAAAGAATACTACTCTAACCGTATTTAAAAACCCTCAAGGGCTGAAGCAGTAGACTGATATTTTTAAATAGTAAAACTAGAACATAATTCTTTGTGAAGTCTGAATTAAAGGTGTTTTCGTCTTTCTAAAGGAACATAGTAAATGGCTAGAGGGAACACTACCAAGATTTTGCATACTATGTCTGTTTTATGCACGGAGTATATCTCAAATCAACTATGAAATACATATGGAGAAGTGGTTTGGAATATGGATCTGGGTTTTACTCATCACTGAGTAAAAAGCGTTATATTTCCCTAATTTTCCAGTCTTCAAAACCTGCACATTTCAGTTCTAACCATAATTAAAATGTATGTAGACCACTGGAAGAAAGAATAATTAATTAATTAATTAATTAAATTACAGCTCACTAGAACAAAAATACCTAGCCAATGCATTAAATGAGGTTCTTGCATAAAAGCTTCTTATGCTGCACACTTAGACTACAGGAGGTATAAGGTGCCACCAAACAAGGTTGAGGTAGGTGGGATTTCACAGTTAATTGACGGTGCAAGACCCGAATGCCATGTGTGAGATTTCTTTTCATGTAAAAGCTTATGCAAGAGACTTTTTATTATGTGATATTAGATGTAGTTTCTTTTACCTCTTAAGATTAGCAAAAAAGGTTGTCAAAAAGCTTCCTGCTCATCCTTCCATAGATACATCCTACCCTCCTCATTGAGACTGTTCCCCACCATCTGTGGCCACAGCCTCATTGAGCAGTGAGCTCTAAGTACACACACACACACACGTATTCCCATAGATTATCTCACCCTACTTCTTTGGGTGTAGAGAACTTTCGTTTTAAAACACAAAGGACCAGCATGATTCATAACACTAGACAGAAGCAACCTTCATGTGCTATTTCATATAAACACTCCTCTCTGTTCATCTTCTGTCTGCTATCAGTTCTCTGTATCAGAGATGGAAGATTAGTTTTACAAACTCTTTGGTTCACAGAATGTCTGTACTCCTCAGCAGCACCATGACAGGTGTTCTGCCTCTTCTCTTACTAATACTTAATAACAGCAGCCATTCGGGAGCAGTGAAAACCTTGTTATGGTTCATTATTGAAAACATCCACCAGTCATGTACTGTGCATTTCTCTGATCAAAGAATTATTGCAACAAGATTTTTTTGTAATTTGTTTAATAAATTGAAGGAGCAGTTAGAAGTAATAAAGGATGGGCAAGAGGAAAGAAATCTGACAGGGAAGACTACAGCTAGGGAACTGGAGTAATGAAAAAGCCCCTCTGGGAAAAAACACAGGCATCCAGAAAGTGATCTGTATCCTGAGCCCCATATGTTTTGTCAGGGTCAAGATACATTGGATAAATAGAAAGAATTTACTGCAGGTGAGCTCTGGCAAGAAGAAAATTCTGCTCAACAGTCAATAAAAAACAACTTCAGACAAATTCTCCATTATGATTGTGTGAATTTACAATTAAAGACTATGTAAATATATATGCAAAGTAAACCATCCATCTGGAGTCCCCTGCCCTAGAAGCACAGACCAATATGATGGCCATGAAGAATCCAGTTGTTCAGATGGATTGACCCTTCTCTCTAAATACCCTAAATACTCTCTAAATAAAATAGTTGGTTCCCTTATTCTTTCTAAATCCTGAGTTTTAAGTAGTTCTTGTTGCCCTTGCACAATCTGAAACTGCAAAGCATACCAAGTAAAATGAACACAAGACCTGAAAGACAAAAGGACAACATCACATGTAACCTCACATTAATGAGCCCCGAGTATTACATATCCACACAACTGAAGGATCACTGTTTCCATCCACAAGCCCTCGGTACAATAGCAAGGCCCATTGAACATTAGTGTGGTACTTCATCTCTCTCACACCAACCAGCAGTTTGGGAAATGAGAGCTGCTGACACCTCTTTATGGATGAGGTTTGACTTCCCTTCTGTCCCCATCCCAAGGGCACAGAGCAGGTTCTGCAGTTCAGATTGTAACTTGTTTCCTAGCGCAAGTCCAGCTTTCATCCAGGAAAAAAAAAGAAAATCTGTTTTATGCTGCTGTGAAGCAGTTAACAAATAAAAATATAGATAAAGCAAATACATAGGCTTAAAAATCGTCTGCTCCATGAGACTCGTGTTCTGGGTTCTGAATGTTAAGAGGCAAACCACAGGGATAAAAATGCCTTACGTCCTGGGCTTGTAAAACTCACCCACTTCTGTCACAAGTTTTGACATTTTCTGCTGGAAATTCGCTCTTACAATAACAGCTTTGCTATATAAAATTGTGGGACTAAATATAAAGTGATCATTTGTTCAGTGTTGCACCCTTCACTGGGTAATGACACAGGGTAGAACAAATACTTCTATTTTTGTTTGTAAAAGACTGAGATCATTGACCTCAGCACACATTCCAGAAGCAACAGGATTACTGAAGTTTCTTCTCTTTGAAAGTTGATAGTTTCCAAACAAAAGATTACTTGGAACTTACATTCCGTGGCACCTAGCAGAGACAAAATAGCCTAATTTTTCAAACCTTCCTTTGATGACGCTTTGTACTTCAGGATTTAATTCATTCCTCTCTTGTGGCCCTCCTCATCACTGGCAAATACAAACTCTTATCAAGGTGCTCTCAGGAAATCATTCCTAACACATTCACTCTAACGCAATTTGTAACACACGTTTTCATTCTCACTCTCTTCCCTGTTCTCTTCAACCAGATCCGTATCTTTAGGCATTGTTTCTTTCTTGGTCTACAGGGTGTGTTGCAAGAATCTGCTACTGCAACTATTGGAAGTTTTGCTCCCTATGATGTATTTGGACACCTGAGCAAAAAAATGTGCCTATCAAGAAGCACATAGCATTCCTCTTGGTTAATTATGAAAGCCATAGAAGATTAATACACTGGTCAAAGAGCAACTTCCATATTTCCTAATGCATACATGAAGTGATAGATTTTGTAATTAATCACCTTAAGATTCAAGAAACCAAGACTTCAGTTTTTGCCAAAATTAACCAAATGATAAAAGAAGAAATTAAGGAAATTTTTACACAAGTCCAGATAAATCATCAGTGTACAAAACTGGCTGGCACAGCTAACTTCACTATCCTAGTTTTGTAGCTTTTTTGCAGATATCCCAGCTGAGAAACGTTTTCACTGTTTTAGATTCTCAGTATATATCTACAGACAACAGTTCTAAAATATGAAAATTCAGACTGGATGTATATTTTACAAATTGACTTGTTAATGATTGGTATTTTGATTAGTCAATCATTAAAATTTTGCTCAGAAACACTAAAGCAATCCTGTAGACACACTTACACATTCTCCTTGGTTTTATATCATATTGTGCAGGGAGTAACACATGGTATTGACTGATATTTAAGAATCTTTAATAAACTTTTTTGAAATTTGAAATTTTTCTTCCTCCTTAAAAAAAAACTTAGGTCTGAGTTTAATACCTTAAAAAAGGTATTTCAGGTATTTCCAATTTACCGTCCTACTCCTGGAATTGGCTTGCCTGTAAATTATTCCATGCACTACCCATCCAGGTAGAGATCACAGCCTTTTTGTACTGCGATAATATAGGATCTCAGTCTACAATCGTTCAGGCAGTGTCCCACAGAGTGGTAGTGAGCACTACGATAATGAGGAATTGCTGCATCAGATGCTCACATGTGCATTGGTACTGCCACATCCTAACTTCAGATGCAGTTGTGTCACAAGTTTTGTGTTACTTAAGAAAAACATAAATGAAAATAATCTCACAAGCATTTAAAGAAGAAGGAAAAAAAAAAAAAGCAAACTTTTTTGTTGGACCTAAAGATCACATTCTGGAAGCTGAGGGTTATAGTTTGACATTTCATTTTCCAGTAAGTCTAAACAACCACAATAAATTTACAAATGTAGACATGGCGCACTGTTAAATTTCATTTCACACTCAGTAAGCAAACATTACCAAACTGTAAGTACTGTCATCCTCTGTCTTTTTAGTTAGAAATCTTGTAGCCAATAAAGGTCTGACCTTGAAATATTTCACAGATGGATGAAGTCACTTAATTTGCTAGTCACTTTGTTATGGATTTTGCAGAACTGCAAAGTTAGGTCACATTTACTCTAATTTCACTTTACAGGAACTTCGCAAACCGCATCATCAGAAGGAGTCACTAGAAGTGCATTTACAAACCATGCGACTGAACAGTCATGAAAAATTCAGTTTTAAAATTAAAAATGCCAAGCTAATACAGAAACTAAAGATAATTTTCTTTTTATTTAGTACTCAAGAATTATTTTTAGTGCAAAAACATAAAAAGTAAACCCATACACTATTTTTATGGAGATCCTGATACACTGACTAAACTACTTGAAGTTTATTAAGCCAGTGGAAATATATGGCCTTGTATGAAGGGATGACTAACTTTTACAGTACACAGACATAAAATTCTGTTCATCAGCTTTTTTAACATGGGCTGAGTCTAGACTGATGTGTATTTAAAAGGGAAAAATAAAGTAAAAATTCCAACCCTGTTTTACTCAAGGTATTACTGCTATTATAGCTATTATTTTCTGATATTCCTACTGCATTTAATATACTACACCAGAGTTGCTATACAAAACCAAATATGTACGGCTAACTTTTAAACTATTTAGTTAGCTAAAAAATACGGTTCATTTACAACACATCATAACTCATTGGCACTTCAAATCTCAGTGAATACATTAAATCACATTTTTTTGAAAGAATAAAAATTCATTCCAGTCTAACTGCCAAATAAGAAGACTAATTGAGTAAGAACTGCAGAACTCTGAAAAGTACTTAGGATCTCTAATGAGTTGTAAACTACTGTAAACAAACAAAGAAGTTGAAAAATAAGCATTCTGCATCTTTCACGAAAAAAAGAAAGCAAAAAGTAACCAAAAGTTAATTTGAAGTACTACTTAGTCACTTCTAAGCACGTTCTTTTTCATCTGAAATTACTCCCTTCTGAAAGACCCACTATCTCCATCCCACCAACACATATCCCAGTAACAGATCCCCCACAGGGCATACAGCTACTTTGAAATCAGAAAGACTCTTCAGACAATAAAATTAAGCTCCATCCTGCCAATGTCTGGAAACAGTCTCTCTCACGCTTTCTTTCCCTCCTGCCTCTATTCTCAGGTAGAGAAGCCCATTCCAGCAGAGTAAGACCACTGCCCAGCACATTGACTCATACTGCTTTTTATTCCCACAGTCTGGGCTTCCATTTAAGTTGTCCATGGCTTGATTTTTGACATAAAATGCAAAATATTTGGATCAGACTCTCTCTTTGTTGGTAATAAAAATCATTGTTTAAATTGTTTATTTTGCGTACTGTTACCTTAAAAATGAGTTCTCTGAACACTGTCATCTAGCGAGGCCAAAGGGAAAAATTGTCACCAATTTTCAAGGAGCTTTTTGTCAGATGCTAAATTCAAGCTTTAGGGGTTCTTCTATAACAAGCAAAAGGAAATCACATGCATGGAAGGGCAGGTGGGAGAAGATCCTTTCTTTTGCCTCTTATGTTCCTGAGGTCATCAACTGTTAGACATGACCACAGAATCCAAAAGCCAAGGCTTTGGCAGGTAGTGGCAAAAACAAAGCCTGGAAGAGTTGGGGGAGAAAAAACACTTGCAGAGTTGGCTTTAAAAACTGACATCTCTGTGTACCTCTCTTACAGAACTGATGACTGTTACGGTGCCATTTTTTTTGCAACAAGAACATAGGAATGGAAGAATTTGTCACTGATTTTGGAAAAAGACTAACCATTTGGTTTAGGAAGCCTAGTCTATGCTCCTTAATATTATGTACACTGGTTGGGTTAAAATCAAGTCCTATATTAATGCATGCATTAATGATTTATGAGCAGTTCTGCCTTTTATTTTATCTAGTGTATTTAACAACCTCTTGAGGGAAAGGTAAAAAAAAAAAAAAAGTCACATTAAAAGTTTATCAAATGAGGATTTAGATTTGATTTAACAAGATAGCTCCTGTCAGCCAATGCAGACAGTTTTCCCAGAATCCCTTCTGATGCCAGTTCCAAGAGGTGAAAAGGAAAATATGACCCTGAATATTAAATTGGACAAATTTTGCTAATAGCTACATTGTTGAAGGCATTGTGTGCCTACTAATATTTGATAAGCTGCTTTAACACCAGCTCCTGGACTAAAGTAAATGAGAATTTCAAAGTACAGGTTTAAAGCATACAAAATTTAGGAGAAAAGCTTGAAAATGTAATCTAAAGACATTCTTAAAGTCCAAAACCAAAACCCAAATAAAGACAGACCCTTCCCAAATAACTCTTTCCACTTATTCCCCTATTTTTCCCACTTTTAAGTCCTACATTGGCAAGACTGTGCAGTTCATCAAGTAACTCTCTTGAGTTCAGAGTCTTACAGCCTTTGTGCAATGACAAGCTAACCTATAGAGTAGGTTACCTTTCCAAACAATCCATATTTCTAAACAGAGAGCAGTAAAAACCCACAAGAAGGTCAAAATACACACCCATTCACAAAATACAAGGTGAAAAAGTATTCCATATTTCTGTGAGAAATCAGCTCAGGTCTGAGATATTAAGAGTTGAACTCTGCTTTTTGCACTGGGCAGAGTGCCGCTGACTTCGAGCCAAGCATCACAGTGATTCATGGGGGCCCAAGGGGTTCCAGCACCTTGAAACCATGAGAGGATGCACACAACTTAACCACTGCCTCATCCTACCAGCTTCTTTCTGTTTCTCACTCATCCACCCTCTTTTGCCCCTAGATGGGCAGGCTGAGCTCAAAGGACCAAATATCACAGCGTCACCAACACCAGGAGTTATATACAGACTGTCAATTATTCACAAAGGAAAACATTTTCAAGGGGGTTTTTTTACACTCTCAGCAAGTTAGTACACAGTGAATGTTCCAGCAGATGAAGTGACAGTTTTTGAAACAATATTAAACTGGCAGCACAGAGTTGCAAGGGATTGTCTAGAAACAAGGTTATGCTAATGCCTGTGTACGCTTGCTTAAAAATTTACGCACAACAATGTTTAAATTATGTTAATGGCCCAACTGCAAGTGAAGCAATGCAATATTCAGGCCACATGCAGGCATTCTTACTTACTCCTGTATTTATGTTTAACAGGCACATCAACATCTGTTAAGAATAAAGAGTATTAATTTATTTTCCCCAGTCACAATTACGGTTAATATGACTCAGAGTCTTCCATTAGTTTAAAACTGGACCCAAAACTAAGGACCAGTCATTTGTGGTCATTTAAAGAGTCCATGGTACCTTCATGTAAGACAAGTGATTACTGCTGATGTCCTGCACAAAATCTCAGCAACTAATGGTAATTCCACTACATTTGTATGAGGTAGGTTTTCCTCACTCTTGCAACTAGAGAAGCTATGGCTTAGCCTCTGGTAATGCAACAGTCTCAAAACCCTTAGTAGTCACTTTTGAGAACTCATGGAGATGCAAGACAATGAGAAAAGATCAAATTCAGTCTTTAAAAAAAAAAAATGAACAAACAAAAAAAGAGAGGGAGGGATAGATCTTTATACAGCTGGCATTAAACTTTAATTCAAGGAAATACTGGAATTGAAAAATGAAACAGAACAGTTTGAAGGCACCTGGAAAAAACCCAGCCAACCTAGATTTCTCATGATTAAATCGTGTCAAACTAGCAGTAAGACAGCAAACCATGTAGACAAAGAGAATGCAATAGATGTCATATGTCCTAACTATTCTCACAAGTACATCATCTATGTCACTCTCAAAGAAAGTTTGCATACCTCAGGGTGAATGCAAAACTGACTGGAAAGCTATACTGAGTCCAAACAAAGAAAAGCAAATAATTTGGAACTTTTTGGATCCGCTGCTATTTAATATTTTACTTTCTATACGTTACACCTATTCAATCCTTTATGTACAATTTCAGTACTTATCTATCTAGGTTAAGAATAAATCACAACACATCACCAATCTTAGACTAACTGCAAGCGCTCTGGATGAGCAGATTAGAATATAAAATAAACAGATAGAAGTAATCACCTCAAAGAAACAAGATGCCTTTCAACAGAGAGAAATGCAAGATACTCAAATAAGCAGAAATATTCAACCATATAAACTGAGGATGAAGAACAAGTGATTAGGTAGATACTACCCTGAAAAGCATCTGGGGACCACAGTCATTCATTAGTTCAAGCCAGCTCTATAGCATCCACTATTTCCAAAATACACAAACATACAGATGTAGTTAACGGGATTATAGCAGACACAGTGTTATTTCTCTTCTCCATTTTGCACTGGTAAGGTCTCAACTGGATGTTTCTGTCCACAGTTAAGATGTTACGGTTCCAAAAAAAAGTGTGCAAGCATTAAAGATGTGTGAAATTTAATCTGAAAAAGAAAGCAGAGAAGACTGAGTTGGAAACAGAATAAATAGTACAGAAATTTCAAAGACCATGAAAAAGAAAAAAAACTTATTTTCTATTATCTACAGAGATGTCTGGAAAATTCAGGTGGAACACGAAGTAAAACACTCAGCAGATAAAGACACTGAATGAAGTGTGGGATGGTCCTCCAGAAACTCAAAGAAATTCAACTAAAAAAAATGCCAAATCCTGCAGCTGAGATGGAGTAATCCTACTCAACAGCCCAGACACCAACTGGAAAGGAAATTAGCTCTACAGAAAAGGACCAGGGAGGGGACCTGGTGGAAAACATGCTGAACATTAGCCTGAAGTCCATCCTTGTAGAAATGAAGACCAACTCCATGCTGGGCTGAAGCAGTAAAAGCACAGGCAGAAGATAAAGTGAAGTGAACCTTCCCCACAATTCAGCATTTGGGAGACTGTACCTGCAGCATTTTGTTCCACCTGGAGCTCCCGAGTACAGAAAGCTAGACACATTGAAGTCCAATGGAGGGCCACCACAATGATCGAGGGATGGAGCACGCAATGTATGGAAAGAGGCTGAGGGGCCTACTTAGGTTTGTTTAGTTTCTAATCTTTAGAAAAAAGATTAAGGGAGAATTTAAATGCTGTTTTTAAGAATATGGAGAAGAGAGAGTCAGGGTCTTCTCAGAGTTTCACCATGAAAGGACAAAAGGCAACAGACACAAGCTGTAGAAAGGGAAACTCCAATTATTCCAATCAGATAGAAGGATGGAAAAAAAACCTCATAATAAGGCTGATAAAACACTGGAGCATGTTGTTCAGAAAAGATTTACCATTCTTAGAGTTATTCAAAATTCAGCTGAACAGCCCTGAGCAACCTGACTCAACTTCAAAGGTGGTCCTGCCTTAAGCAGTGGGCTGGACCAGACGACCTCCAAAAGTTCCTTGCTACCTAAATTATTCTGTAATTCTTTGTGATACAGTGTCTGTGAGGAATGACAAAGATAGTGCCTTGGGCTGGGAGACGGACTGTACAATCTCCAGAGGTTCATTACACCTTTTTGTTCTGCAATGCTGAAGACTGAAAAGCACTAATAAATCTTCAAACAGAATATGTGTTTTCTCCTTTTTGTATGAACAGTGCCTCATTTATTTTAGCTAACAGGTTATAACCATAAATAAATATACAATATTACATACTTAAAAATTTAATACTGATAAACTCAGAAATTAATTTTACGTTCCAGACCACATGAAAAACAAGGGAGGAAAAAAAAAAATGACAGTGGAGAAAGTTACCATAGTCAGTATACAAAATAACATTTCCAAATCCTTCCTTATCCTCTCTGCGCTTTTCAGAGAGGCTCACAGGCACTTTGCTGACAGCCAAAGCTGGAACCTCCGCTGAGTACTGGGCTGACAGAGGAACACACAGTGCACAATCATTGCAAGCAACTTTAAAATCCCTTTTTAACATTCAAGGCCTTCACAGCACAAAAGACAAAGGCAGACTGGTTATATCATATAGGAAATTTACCTGTGGATCTTCCAAAAAGATTCAAGGAAGGAACAAAAACTCTTCAGCTGATCATCTATAAGCTTTCTAAAACTAATTTCACACTAGAAGTATGATCATACAGCCCTATTTTCTGTATCTCAGAGTCTGGTGGCCACTGGTGATGTATGCAGTCCATGAAGAAGAACTAAATCTTAAGCTGATACCTTCTAATAAAAGAACTGAAGATACTAGAAAGTCATAAAATTCTGTAACATTCTCTCTCATATCTGGATATTGTTTTTAATGTTCAGAGGCAAAATAAAAATGCTTCTTTAAACTTAAGACCATCACTGATTTCCCTTAAGGTGCAGACGTAATACTTTGTTCTCACTGTAAATAAGCTGTTGATAAATGTGTCACGAAAAAAAATGAAAGAGCTTGGAACTGCTTACATAAATCCATTAGTGGCAGAAGAGACTACAATAATACCAATTACCTAATGTGACTGATTTTGTCAGCTTAAAAGAATAAATATTGCTTGCATGATCAAGGTCTATAGTTTTTGTCATGTTTTACGTAAGAAAAAAAAACCCTATGACTACTAGGTGAAATATTGGCCAGCAGACTTTTTTTCCTAAATCTTTTAAAAGACCGTATTCCTATTCCTCCATCTAACCTGTAAACGTCTTTCAACATTACAGGTCAATTTATACTGAACACTCCATTGCCAAACTCTGCAAAGAAAGCTCTTTAGAAGCACCTCATAGGAGGCAAAAAAAAAAAAATAATAAAAAAAATCATATATGCAGAAAACAACAGAATGCTCACTTTCTCAACCTGAATATAAACATCTATTATCTCCTTTTACAGTAATTATTATTTTTGGTGATTCAGACATAAAAAATATGCACATATGCATATTACCCGCAGAGAATAATGGCAGAGACTAGTATGATCTTTAAACTTGGAAGTGCGTATATGCAACTTGAATGAAATTAACAATTTTAGTACAATTTCAAAATTAAGCCTATATATATATATATATGCCTATATACTCCTGAACCCATACAGACATCTAAAGATATGTGCACAGAGATCTTTGACTGAAATATGAAATCTAGATTTTAAAAGCTTAAGATTTAGTAACAATTTGATAGTTCCATACTTATCTGAGATTAACTTTTCTTAATTTTACCATGGTAAAAATTTGCTTTATTAAAACATATTGTTACCTAGGAAACAAGAAAAAAAAAGCATGTGCAATATGAATAAAAATTCAAAAGCCTTGGATGAAACTACATAAGCTAAAAATTAGTCATTTTTCTCTCACTTCCCTACATCAAGTATTTCGTTATTACTATAAAAAATGTATTCATGACCTCAGTAATAATTTAATGGTTAAAAAAAATGCGTCAACTCTCCTAACAAGTAGGAAAAAAAGAGTATTTTATTATTTTATACTTATTATAGCTTTTCCAGCAATGATGATTGGAAGTTTTACTCTTCAAAACCAATTGGCATCCTGTTACAAAAATTTTAAACTAATGGTACAAGGGAACAACATAACTCTCAGAAGTTCATAGAAAACTAAATAACTTATTCCCAACATGACAAATCGAGAGAAGTGCCGAGTTGTTTGGCAGAGGCTCTCTCTAGCATGAATGGTTGCCTACAAGAAAAGGAATTTCTGCTTCAACTTTCAAGGGAAACCTACTACTTGCAGGTGTAAGGTTCCAGAGGTGTTTTTCTTTGAGCTATAGATGTCCTGTGAAAAACGGAAATTGTCACAACATTTTTGTGTGCTATCTGAACATCGCATTTAGTTACTGACAGAACAACACACAGTCAGACAGCAGTCTTTGTCAATAACACCTCTCACAATATAATAAGATCTCTCACAAAAATGCTCTTTGGTTGGGGCTCTTTTATGTATTTTATACAATAATAAACTACTGTTCACCTGACAAAAAAGAAAACCTCATTTTTTATCCTGTTCATTCTAATTATATCAGTTTGTTTTCCAGAATATGGTACATGGGTAATACCAATGACTAGGGTAATTTTTAAAGTAGCAAACAAGAAACTGAAAATAATTGCTGCTGGAAAAATTGCTGTAACCTGATCCCATAAAATACAGTATTTAAGAGACATGCAAGAGAGGATTCTGATGCACTGACTTAGGAAGGGGATTAAGCTAATACCACTTCTCTTCTGAATGCTGCATTTAACAAACTTCAATTATATATCTTTGTTAATTTACGAGTTCTCTGGGCTAAACTTGTTACTAGACCAGGAGAGGTATGAAAACAGTAGTGGGATTAAATTAACAGCTGTAAAACTTAGGTGGATTACTTACACAGAAAATTTAAAGAAACTGCCTGGACTACTCACGAGATATTCAAAGTGTAAAACCAGAAGTGTCATCAGACAGAGGTGTTTTGTGGCAAGCTCTACATGGCAGAGTTAGGAAACAGATCAGAGGGTTTGTTGTTGTTTTCATTTCTCAGAAATAAGAATCTTGATCCATCAGTTTTTATATTCTGCAGTGCCATTCTAATGACTTCAAACACTTGCAACTTCAAAATCATTGAATAGTTACCTTTTAAACAACCTAGAAAATATCAAATTCTTTTGCATGGAAAATAATAAAAGGCTCCAGATAACAAAAATAAATCCCCACCCATTTGGTGTATTCAAAAGGTAAAAAACCTTAAAACCTACCCAAGAGGCTAGAAAAATAAAGCATTAAAAGTTAACTATACTAGATACAAACACACTCAAATATAAACAGTGAGTGTGTGTGTTGGAAGACACGGTTTTGTCATGTTTAGAAACAACCATGTGAATTGTCAGTTTCCAGTTGTCTTTCTAGTCACCGTTCCAATAATTTTGTTTGATGTTTCATATGTGAAATGTTTGTGCTTCCTTGTGCTATTCATCCCACTTGTCTTTTGCAGTCTTGCCTTTTTTCTTTTTTTCAATTCTCCAGACTTTCTCAGCCATCCTTACCTTTTCCTTATCCTCCACCAATCTTTCTTCCCTTCCAAACTCAGTTTTACTCTTGTAGTTGCCCACACTGTTTTCAATGACCATATAGCCCACTGCTTTTCATTCCCAAGGAGAGGTTAAACCTGCCACAGCAGAAACACACCAGGAACCGAGAAGAGCTGCTGCATGAACATTTCCTCATCACAAGACAGACAGGGACCTGTTGGAGCAGGTCCAGATGAGGGCCACAAAAATGATCAGACGGATGGAACACCTCTCCTCTGAAGACAGGCTGAGAGATTTGGGGTTGTTCAGCCTGGAGAAGAGAAGGCTCCAAGGAGACCTTATTGTGGCCTTTCAATACTTAAAGGGAACCTATAAGAAAGATGGGGACAAACATTTTAACAGTGACTGTAGTAACAGAGTAAGAGTAATGACTTTAAACTGAAAAAGGGTAGACTAGATGTAAGGAATAAATTTTTTACAATGAGGGTGGCAAAACCTTGGCACAGGTTGCCCAGGGAGGTATAGAAGCCCCATCCCTGGAAACATTCAAGGTCAGGCTGGATGGGGCTCTGAGCAACCTGATCTAGTTGAAGGTGTCCCTGCTCACTGCAGGGGGGGTTGGACTAGATGACCTTTAAAGGTCCCTTCCAACTCAAATCATTCTTTGATTCTACGAACATCTCATGTTGCCTCTGTACAAGAAAGAAGCTGAAGGCTCTTCCAGACTAACAGCATTTTAGCCACCTCCTTCAGCATCTGTCCTCCCTCTCTGCTCACGTCTCCATCCCAGTTCGCCCTTCTTTTTCTTTCCATGGTGTCACTGCCTTTCCATGGTGTCTGATTTCTGCTGTCTACCATGCCCACATATGCCTTTTCCCCTAACACAAATACATACCTTTTTTTGTTGTATGTATACACACATATGTGTGTGTGTGTGTGTCTGTGTACTGACAGGTAGCTTTATAAAAAAATAAAGCATCTACCTTTCCTTATTACCTTAAGTTTATTTCTGCATGTATTTTTTCCTCAAGAAGACTCCTGGCAGATCATATTCAAGAAGCACAAAGGAAAGCTTTACTTTTCTTATGAGCTAGTAAAATTTACAGAGCCACTCTTAATTCCTGGGTAAATATTCCAGATATTTATTATAAATTTTTCCAGATAAATATTCCAACAATTGTACTTATTAAAAAAAATTACTTCTTAAATAGTAATGACAGCTATTCTGAGCCCAAGAAAACTGTCTCCAGCTCAGTATCTTCTGATTCCTTGAGTGCCGAAGTTAGCAAATTTTCAAAGCAGGGTGACAGCCAGCTGTGCTTTTGTTTTTCAGGTTAAAGGTTAAGCATGCCAATAAAAATCCATCAGGAACTGAGAGATGCTGCTGAGTATCCCATCTCACCT
>NW_010326557.1:13615-17898 GCF_000700745.2 Antrostomus carolinensis | reverse complement strand
AACCAGGCTCCCTGACTCCAGAGATGCTTCTGCTTCAGCTTCCCTCCCTCTCCCCACACCACCTTGGCAGCTCCTGTCCCACCACCTCTGCGCTGCTCCCTTTGCTGAGCTGGGAGAGCCATCCAGGACATCGCACCATGAACCAAGGATTTGATCCAGGTTAAAAATAAGCTTCCCTAGGAGAGTCATGCTATAGGCAGCTGTCCCCTCCTCGTGTGCCTTATAGAAATTCTGAAATGGCACAGCTGTAGCTTTAATGTGGCCATCTGCCACTTGAAAAGACATTCTCCATCATTAGACTATACTTATTTCGGAAGGAACATTGAAACCTACAATATTAAATTAAATTTTTCTTATTTTTCTCTGTTGCTGCTGCAGCTGATGTACGTAATTCAGCCTACTCTTTGCAAAAAGAGCTCAAGTTTCTCCATTTCCACATCCTCTTGAGCAGACTTTTTTCTTCCTAAAGTTTTATAAAGGCTGCCCGATGCAGATCTCTCAAGCTGTTTTCACTATCATCTTTGAAGCAGAGTAATTTTTTTTTTCTTCCTCAGCTCTTGTTCTGTAAGAACAACTCCAGATAAAACCAGGAGGGCATTCACACAAGTGAAGACAGCATCACCATGAGCAATGCCCACTGCCATAAGCCAACATGGCAGGTTGCTGCACTTGTGCTGAGCTACAGCATGGGTGGGAAGGCAACAGCTGTCCATGCCACAGAGAAGGCCAGGTAAGGATGGGGATATCACCAGAAAAAAAAAACACCAAAAAACAAAACAGCCATTGCTAAACCTGTCTGCACTTCCTCAATGAAGGGTGGACTATTCAACAACAGTTTTCAAGCATCTGTCACTTTTGGATACATCTCAGAGAGATACAGGAGTGCTTAACCTTCCAACTCGATGCATTGCTGAGATAGGTACTTGGAATGCTTTTTAATTATTTGTCTTTGACAAGGATCTGTATGACCAACACCTAAAATGAATGTGAAAGACAGGGTCTGTGTCACTGAGCTTCTCTCTCTATCTCCTACCTGTTTCCTTTTTTGTCCTGCTTTTCATGTCTAATACAACCCAGGAGAACCTTTCTATCCTTGCTATCTCAGGAAAAGGGTGATGATGCTCTGCTGAGCTGTTACTGCATCTGCTAATCAGCTGCAGGACTTATTCAGAGGATGGCGGAGGATGGAGACACTGGGGTGGCAGGAAGCTGGAGACCAGCATGCCTGGGATGATGCTGTCTGCAGGAAATACAGTGCTGTGCTTCTGGCACTGTGAAATAAAGTGCTTTTTCCTGCATTTCCATTTTGCACAAATATTTTCTTGTGCTTTTAGCTTTGCTGGTGAACACTCTCTCAGACCAGAAGTCTTTGATGGCACAATGCACAAGGCAGAAGTGAATACAGGCAGAGGTCAGTGAAGGACCTTACCTCTTTTAACTTAAAACTTTCGCTCCAAAAACATACTCTGTGAGCAAAGCTGTGTCACAAAACAGTCTAAATAAATATCTGCCAAGTAAGTATAGAATGAGATACAGTATTTTCACTATCAGGCAATTGAATAGTTCACACATCTCTAAGGAAAGGATTCATTAAAAAAAAAAAAAAAAATCGAAAAAATTGCAATGTGAGAGGTCCAAGTTCTGGAGCAAGATTCCTGGGTAAGTATTCCTGAAATCAGAGGGTTCCAGGAAGCCTAGGTCCTGCAACCATTTCTTCAAGGACAACATGACAATAATAATGATGAGAAACACTAACCCACAATTTGGTTTGGACTGGATAACAAAATGATTCTCACTCTCAAAAATATTAAAGCAAGTTGTGAATAAAGCTAAAAATACCATTTGAGCAGAGCAACAATATCAGAGAAACTGCAACACGAATTCATGAAGCAGCTTTGGTGTCTGCCTTGGAGACACTTGCTCACTTGCCAAGTCTGTCAGAAAGAATTAACTTGTCAGCGAAAAAAGGGTATAGTGTAGGAAAAAATATTTGTTTGAAAGTTATGCTGCTATTTTTCCTCTTTCCACAGACTATTTCAAGCTTTTAGGCATGATTTGCTGTTTTTCATCTTGTTAACTGTAATTCTATCACATGGGCACATCCATCGTGTCCTTGATGCTTATATAACAACACCCCCAAAAGAGAAGAGATTAAAAAAAAAAAAAAAAAAGGAATACTTTGCAAGTTTCTTGATGGCTAAGAATAGGGAAAGGATTATATTAAATGCATCTTGAATTTTGGGACAGAAGTTTCAGGTTAAGGATCTATTAGGAATAAAGATATTTGTCTGAAGCAGCAGCTGAAGATGTAATGACCTGAACAACAGAATTACTGTCCAGTTTTCAGAGCCAAGGGCCATCATGATCACCCCCTAGCCAGCAAGGCCATATACAACCCCAAGTACGAAGTCAAAAGATTTGATTATGACAGATTCAGGGAATAATTTAAGAAAAAGAGTGTACAGATGCAAAATGATGTCTTAAGTTAAGTGTTTGGAGTTAGTTTGCACTAAATGAATTGGCTGATGGAGTTATTTGGATAGCTTTTCAATCAGCACATGAGTGGTACCAGGACTTAATGGAAGAGAATGACAACACACACTTGCAGATTCAGGTAACCACATAAAAGAGCCAATTATAATTCTTCTGATCTCAAACATGGGCACAGAATGATAAAGAAAAGGAAAAAAATAGCATACGGCAGCTTACTGGAAAAATGCCTTCAGCAAAAGCAGCTATTAAACTGACTTGCAAAAGTATATTAAACACTAATGCCATGGAGACAGAAGGTTCACCCTCAGAAGTCAAATAGTTGTCTTACCAAGAATTAAGGTACAAATCAATCAGAGGTTACATGAAATAGGTTTAACTGCCAGTGGGAAAGGCTCACAAGGCTGGCCCCAGTCAAAACCCTGTACTATGAAGGGCAGCACGTGTACCAACAGCAACAGACTCGTGATGGAACATGCAAACCCAGGTTAGTTACCAACGGGTCGAAAAATTTTCTTCTAGAGAAGAAGGAATTTTTTAAATAGCAATTTTACTCTTACTGGTTGACAGTCCTGTCATGGACTTGTCCAGAAGTACTTTAATTAATCTAACACAGAAGTAACTAGCCTTCCACTAAATACAGCATCTGCCAGCAACAACCAAGTCTGAAAAACACACAGCTCTCCAGTTGTCTCCCCTGACCAACGCAATGAACATGCCCTGACAGCTTACCAACCAGTATCCCTGTGAACATCAGTGTACCTGATCAAGCAGAAATCATCAGGCAATGAAACTTTTACTTTAGCTTTCAAATTTCTTCTTCTCAGAGAATTAATTATGAAACCAAAGAAGAAAAACAGCGTAACAAATCTCATCAGAACTATTGAGGAAATAAAGCTGGGCCAACACAAGAACATTCACCTGTGTGGGTTCATGCAGACCCCCTTCCCACAGAGGATATATCTTCTCATGCAAAGGTCTCACAGCCAGTAAGTCCACCCAAGGCAGTGAAGGAGCCAGCACAGTTTTGCTCCAATGCCACTGCCTGCCAGCTAGAAGGTGACCACATCGTTGTCACTTTGAGAGGTGTTCCACAGGCAGTCAGCTTAGGAGGGTCTCAGGTCCCCCTTCTTCAAGACTTGAAGGATTTTGAACTAGAATCTTCAACATGGAATTTAGAAATATCAAGACAAACTTCTTCAATGCATCCTTAAACATAGTATTTATTATTTGCTTAATGGTGGACCAAATAACCTCCTCATTCTCTGCCAGCTCAGAGATCTGCTCAGCCCACATATGGAATTAATCACCCTCTTGGACTGCAGCAGCAGATCTCCAGTAAATCAATCTGTCCCCTCCTGTCACTGAAAAAGCTGAGAGTCACTAAAAGGTGCTTTCCTAAATTATTGTCCAAATTAAAATAGAGTCTAAAGTAAAACATCCCCCAGTCTATCAGAAGTCAGATGAAGTGGATAAAAATAAAATCAACAGTCTCTATTTCAGACATTTATTTGATCAAGAAGTTACTGACTGTATCATTGTTGGGGAGACTCACTCCCAAAAGTAAAAAACTCTTTTGTACAAATTCTCATCACAATTTCTCTTCCAGAGCTAAAGCTTCCAATTGTCATCTCAATTAGGTAGAATCCATGGACATATTACTTAAAAAAACCACACCAGCAGCTCATTTTTAGTAAACTGGTCTCTGCACTTAAAAATAAGTGCAGAATTAACACTAAAAATACTAAGCAGTGACATCAGAACCAACTATTAGATAGTGGTACTCTGCAGAA
>NW_010326557.1:6242-13581 GCF_000700745.2 Antrostomus carolinensis | reverse complement strand
AGAGTATAAAACAGAAAAATGAGAGCTGACAAAAAAGATCAGAAAGGGTATCCAATAATAATTTAATATTAATACTTGAAACCAAGAATGCACATCATTTTTTTTTTTTTACCAATAACACAATTTTTAATGCTGTGAGTTTTAGGTGATGTTTACAAATAATAACTTTATATAGTGTCTTCTATGTCTAGTGACTCATAAAAGGGAAGAACTCCACCACTGGGCTTAACTTCATCTGCTCTGAACTGAGACTGCTCTGCCTTCCTCCACTGACCATACAGAGAAACTCACTGAGGTTCATCAGTCTTTACCTCCTTCTCCAAACAAAGTGTTTTCCTTCCCTTTACTTGAGTGCTGAAGAGTACCCACACAGCATGGCCACAGGGAGATCAGGGGCTGCAGTTCGGATGCTTCACATCCCATCCTTCCTTTGACAGTATTTCCCATAAGACCAGGATCATGGGACTGGCTTGATACTACACTGAACACAAAACTGCACAACGCAAGGGAGGTATAGTCAAGTCAAGAGATGATTTGAGCCGTAAAGAATCAGGTCACAAAGTCTCTGAATGAGAAGTCCCATGAGACATTACATCAGTTCAGGCAGATTCGGTTCAAATTCAGCAGGCCCCAAAACAAATATTTCAATATTGATAACCAGTTTTCCAGTACTCATTAGCTCAATGTAAGGCCCTCCCTGTAAAACAACCAACCAACTTCATGGAAAAAGCATGACACAAATATTAAAGATACATGTACTTTCAAGCATTATAGAAAATCCAATTGCTCTGATCTGAAAATACAAAAAGACAAAGTTCTGATAAATCCTTTGAGTTTAGACACAGTACAAAGAAAATCTAGAACTGTTCAAAAAAACGGGGGGAAAAGGATAAGATACACCTCATAGCATGAAAGAATCTGCTCTAGCAAGAAAATAGGAGCTTTGTCATTCTAATATTATTGTCTTGAAAGATGATATCTAAACCAGCTAACGATCACATAGCCCCCTAACATGTTTTTAATAACGTCACCCTCATTCCTTCATAGATATCAAGGAAGCAAGTGGTGATGATGATGTCCAGAACCAAATGGAAAAATCTGCAGTCCAAACTGATTCAAGAAACTTGTGGTTACAATAAAAAAAGATTATTTGTGGGTAGAAATCTAGTTTTTAAAAGACTCTGAATAAGTGGGAACATGCTATATTTCTACAGATTTATTAAAATGGGAAATTACAGTATTACTGGTTGCACCTAACTTCCAAATGTTCAGTTATAATTCATTAAATATAAATTAGCTGGAATGCCTGATGTTATTTCCTTTTGGTATAAACACAACAGCATTAAATTCCACTAGTACACTTGCAAACACATGCTTTTCTGTAAATGTGCAGAAAAAAATGCAATGATGCATCAAAATAGCACCAATGCAGTTGAAGAAAGTGTTTCTCCACTGCTGGGTTAACATCTCACTTCTTTCTGTCACCTGCTCTGGTTTGGCAATGGTTGTCTCCTAAGTCCACTTGGCTTTGGTGGTCTTCTTACTAGGTATGACTCAAGTTTTTCATTTTCCAGGTTGACTGGGAGACACTACTGGGGATCACGACAATTTTCAAGGTAAGAAGACACCAACGGAAATGCAAAGGACAAGTCAGAGATGAAGTCGAAACCACAGTCAGGGCCTAGCAAAAGTCTTCAGGAATGCAGAAAAAGTGGCAAATGGAGCTGGGATGGTACATGTGGATCCATAAGCAGTGCAGACTATAGTTAAAATTACAGCCTCACCTTCATCACATTAACTGCATTCTCTGTCACGCTTTAACTTTGCTATCCCTTTCACTCCGTTCGTCCCCTGAGATCTAGCTGCACAGAGCCTGGTGTGTCTCCTGAACAGTAAACTGCACTGCATGCGACAAAGCTGACACACATAGCAGTAGCTGTTTGCCAAGTCCCATTTTGTCAGCACTGGGAAATCACTTGCCCAACAGCCTGAGGAGCCGCACGGTGCCACCACTGTTCCCGTGGCCCCACCAGGGTGGACAGGGGTGGCCGAGGCCAGGGGCTGTGTGTGGCATTTTGTTCATTAGCTTCCTTGTGTCAAGCATCATTATTCAGAGCATTTCTGGTGGGCTGCCACCGCCTTACATAACAGCATTCAGCAGTTTGTACTCTTTTTGCCTCTGGTGTGCACTTGCCAAAAGCCCTTGGCCAGGACCGCACAAAGAACTTCAAGTGCAGCATCAAGGAAAGTGGCAGCATCTGGCTCAAAATAAATAAAAGTCCTGTCACTGCAAAAGCCCTTTGCAAGCAGACAGGAGCTTGTGCTTGGCTGGTCCCCACTGCCTTTCTGGACTCAGGCACTTTCTTCACTCGTACCATCAGCAGAGCAGGGGAAAAAATAAAACAGGGGAGGCAAAGAGAGAAGGGGAAGCACATGTCCATGTCCAGAGGCTGGCTGCCACCCAGGAAGAAGAACGTACATCTGCTCAGAGACTGGGGGAGCTGCCCAAATGGAAGGAAAGAAGGTGCATTTGGGGAAAGCATAGGAACTGGCCAAAATATGTTAAAGCATGCAAATGACATGGGGGCACAAGACACTTCGATGCTCACAGGAGAACGAAGAAGAGAGTAGCTCCCATGCTACCATTTCCCTGGAAAGCTGTGCTATGTGACACCTTGGTTTCTCAAAAAGGCTTTGCTGTTACAGCTAAATCATAGGCACACTGGATACCATTCACTTGAAGGAGGTAAGAATGCACTGAGGCATAGGCTCTCCAAAACACCCCTGGAGGAAAATCCTTCTGCACAGAAGCAGAAACTTGTCCTCCAAATAAAAGATGCAGAAAGAAACCAGATGCTGGGAGAGATGGCCTGAAGACCTGTGTGAAAGAACTTCATGCCTTCAAATTAGCACCTAAACTTTCATTTGCTTATCCAAAATTATCACCCCAATTGTTTACCTAAGTGAGTTTCATCACAACTCTATCAGATAAATCTATCAGATAAAGCCTACCATGCAGTGCTGCAAAGCCTAAGAAACAATTGAGTTTGCAGAGTTGAACAGCACCAGCAATGACTTATTTTTCACCCTCCAAGCCTATTTATGTCATCTCCACTAAACTTCATAGATAAGAAATCAGTAATCTCTCACGTTGTTTTTAAGATTCCCAGAAAAAAAAAAAAAAAGTATTGTTATTTTGTTTAAGGGGAACATTTTTCATGTGAGAAGGAAAGAAAATAAATGTTACAAAGCTGTGTTCCCTAGAAAAGACTCACCTGCTCTAGTCTATATGCTCACTTCTTGTGTATATTTCCAAGCCACTAAATCCAGAAAGCAAACAGTTGCTTCTGTTGACCCTAAGTTTGTAAAATCACATCGTCAATTACAACGATGCTGCCAGTCTTCCAGTCCTGCAAATGTGGTGTTCCACACAGAGTTTCTTCCAGCAATCAGCCATGCAGAAAATTTGCTCTTAATGTCTTTGATGTAGAGGAACGATATCTAAAACACACTGGATACACTGTTTTTAGAGAACTCTGTGAGCATCCCAGTGGGGAAAGAGAGTCAGTGCCACCAGCTTTCGGTAAGCTGAAAAAAAATACTGATACCAAAACAGTTTATTCACATCTATATTTACCTAGAAATCTTCTAGCTAATATGTTGGGCAGAGATATAAAAATGCCAAACTGGTAGGTGAACTGAGGTGAAAATGATTCTAAAGAACGAAGAGGCAACCCTACCTTCCTATGTCCAAAATCCCAATGAAAGCTTTGCAAGGAAAGAACGCTAAGGCAACTGTGAAGTAACAGCAAATACAGAGGTGGCTCTTCAGGAAAGCCAGGAAGAGCAGCAGTGGACTCAAACCTCTGGGACATACCATATTTGTATAATTAAAATTGAAATAATTATGCAGCTTTATTGGCAGGATTCTCAGCAGATCAGCAACAGTATTTTACCCAAGGATAGTGAGACGCCTGCTGAAGTGTCCCGGGACAATGCTTTCCTCTGTGCTATCCACCGAATGGAGAGAAAAGTGTTACAGGGTATCTGCTTAACAAACACTTGGACCTCCGGGATGGGGTCCAAGTTAAAGGATGTAACACAGAGGCAGCATGACATTAGGTGACTAGTTTGTCAAAAATCTGATTTTAGGTGTGCATTCAGCCTCTGCAGGAACCCTCAGAGACAGACCATGTGCCCCTGCTCCCTGAAGTATCACTTTTCTTCATTTAATGAGGAGACACAAAGACTGATTGTAAGAAAAGTCACATAGGTTTGGGAATTTGACAAATTTCTGCTGCAGGTGGTGATGTTATGAATTTTTAAAAGAACTCAATTACATCACTTGCATCATCCACTGCATAGCATTAAGAACAAACACACTAACATATATTTCTCTTTACAGGTTCAGCCGTGCTATTTTTCCACTTCTCTTACCTCACACAGAATTCAAGGGAGAAATCCAAAGGCTTTTTCTCTATCCCTGTGGCAATAACGTCACAGCTGACTTCTTGCCCACCACCTCAAGTACCTATTTAAAGGTTAACTACAGTCATAAAACAAGTACGCAGAGAGTAAAGCAAATGAGAAGATTTAAGAAATAGTTTTTAAGCTTTACAAACCATTATTTGAGCAAACTGCAACTCTCCAGTACTGAGATAAGGATTAGTGCAGAAATAAGATCCCACGAAAAGAAACTTACTGCAACCAAGAAGCTCCTCCATTAGCTATGGATCACACTAATCATTAATAAACTCTCCCTCTACAAATCTAACTCTCAACAGCAATATCTATAGTTAGCTTGTCCTTTCAGCAAGCAGGAATTGATACACATCAGTAACAAGTGTCTAAGACATCTTATTACAATGAAGAGAAAGTAGGTTTGATTTTGCAGAGGAGATGGGTGATAAACCACTTGTAGCAGCCTGGAAATTGGGCAGCTGTGCTGCACACTGTTCATGTGGGGCCTTGGGAAACGGTGCTCAGGCCAGGTCAGTTTTTGACAGGACAAACTTCATCTCATACAGCAAAAGTCAATTCAATGCACCTTGTACCTCTCCTGTGGTTTACTCATGCCAGTGGTGCTGGCATCTGCGTTGGAGATGCTAGTTCAATGGCTTCTGGAGGTGCCTCAAAAAAAAGGAAATTTATATTTGAACACCACTGAATTTTGTGAACACAAGGAACTGCAACAGTTGCATAACAGTTTATAAATCTAATTTATTTCTGAATAGCCTGATCTCTGATAAGGAACAGGGACTCAAAGTCATTAGCTTGCCTGCAAAGGTACTCCACACCTTTAGCCCATCTGTTGAATCTAATGGAGGCAAGTAAAGACAAAAGAGTCTGCCTGCAGATCCAGTTTTGCAAAGAGACCCCTTGTTAGCACAGCTATGACGACAGGCAGACATGCGCCAGGATCTCAGCTCATGTTTGATCAAGCATCTGCTCTACCCCGATTCCAAATCCTCTTCTCCCCCAGCTCAGCATCTGGGACAGACAACAATCCTGTACTTGAACTTGGCAGCGCACATCCCTGTGTTATAAAGGCAGGAGCACAAGGAACAAGGAAGGTCACAGGCCCATAGATCACAGCTCAGAGCATATGGTGGATGCATAACATTGCAGACATACCGAGTCCTACGGTAATGATGGAATCGCATGATGTAACTACAAAAATACGTGTTGCACAGGAAATCAAAGTGAATTATCTTAATGATTTTGCTTAGAGACGTAAACAGCTCCTGTGAACTAGCAACAACTGAAGCAAAATCGAGGTGTTTATTCTCAAAAGCTGCTTATTTCACATACATTTACAATGAAAGACTGATTATTTCCATTCCAGGAAGAACTATATAATTTGAAACATACTTTTAAAGTACACCTTTGATAAGAGCACCTACAAAACCTTTAAGGAAACCTTGGGTCCACTAGGCTAAGCAAACTTTATGGTGTGGTCCTTAGGCCCACAACGCATCAAAATGAAATGCTAAACAGCATGGCTTTCAGGGATCTTGGCATTCTTGCCCCAAGCTATTTACAGGTTCAGGGAACATTTGCTTTACACTGTATTCTCTTTTGGAAATACTTTTTCATACCCTCATTTTACTTTGCTTTCACCACCAACTGCAGAACTGACTCAAGTACCAATTCTGATTAATAAAATTATTATCTTATGGCACAATGATCTTTCAAAATAGTACTTTAATCTGTCTTGGTCTCAAGATGAAAAGCATTCAAAAGATGTGACTTATTGTTCTTAATTTAACCTTTGTTCATCAGCTAGATTTTTTTCCTTCTAATCTTAAGAAATTGTTTCTAAATTTAGAAACAATGTCTACTCCTGAAATAATGAGCAAAAATTCACCTGACAGCTATAAGTTACTAATAAAATATAAAAGAACATCAAAGGCGTACTTATTAAAGACCATGCTCTGGGGCTGGCAAGTTTTGCCCCCATTCTAAATAATGAACAGATTATAAAAGATATATTTTTAAGTTTTATCAAACTGAGTTTTGTCACATCATTTCCTCTTTCCTGTAAAATTGTTACTTTTTGGAATTCTGAATTATTTCACTCAAGGACAAAAAAAAATGAAAACGTGTTTTCCTGAAGAAATGAATCACACAGAAACCCTTTTGAAAGAGAAGCAGATTTTGATAACCAGTGTCTTTAACTGTCCCCTAGATTAACAATTTCTTCAAGTACAAGAATGTCCAAACAAAAATTCTATATTTGTAAGGCACAGATGGTTGGGACTAGGCATGGCACTTTGAAAAACATAAAAGCAATTAATCTTCTAATTACATTTCTAAAATAATCCTTTTTATAATTTTGAGGCTGATTAGAAATAAACTCTTTTCTCTCTGGTTGTGTTTTCCAAGCAGAGACTTACCCAGACTGTAAAATCACCTCATCACTTCCCGCACTCATCACACTGCAGGGATAGTAGACAGCAGAGGAAAAAGATTTCTAGCTGTTCCCAGGATCTCAGAAGGTTAAGTGGATATACCAAGAAGAGGCAATAGCAAGACCAAATTACTAGGAGAAGTAGTAGAACCCAGGAAAATTCAGTCACAGAAATGGATGCCATTCCAGTTTAGGCTTAGCCTCCCAGTCATGGTGATTGTCTTCACTTCAGATAAGACCAATTTAGATATAATTTGTACTTACTTCTTTTCAACCTCATAGTAAACAGGGGTAGGGGAGAAAAAAAGGATCATTCTAGCAATGAACTATTCCAAGTCTTTGTTCTGAGAAATGTCAGTCTCCAGAGGCACTCCTTATTAATTGTTTCCTATGACTGACACTTTCTTTGTCATGAAACAGAAGCAGTAA
>NW_010326557.1:5896-6213 GCF_000700745.2 Antrostomus carolinensis | reverse complement strand
TAGTTTAGGGTGCCTATTAACTTACCACGTTATTATTTCATGACAAAACAAATGCTTTAAAGCCTTCCTTGTTTTTTGAATATTGGTGATTTATGGTAAGGAGATGAGTTGTTGAATAGATACAAAATAATCAGTTCAATTAATATAGGCCCATTAGGTCCTTAGACCTAGTCTGAATGCAAGGTACTCCTCAACATTCTGAAAAGTCTTTTGCCCTCTAAAAAAACACGAATCATTCAAGGAGCTCCAACAACACGACAGCTCTGCCTCAGAGGCTCCAAGCACTGCAGCCCAGCAACCAGGCAAAGCCCTCGATG
>NW_010326557.1:0-5863 GCF_000700745.2 Antrostomus carolinensis | reverse complement strand
CCACCTTATTCATTCAGCATTGGAGGTGCAGTTGGACAGCAGTGTCTGCACACAGTCTAGTACTGAGTGCACCCATGCCTTGATTGAGATCATGGATAAGCTTCAAACAAGCCCAAAGAGACTATATTAATTCACAAGGCTTAACTGGAAACTTAACCAACTGAACTGCAGTGGAGCTTAGCAGCTGCCCCATTAAACACCCAGGCAGGAATGAGCCTTTGTCAGGCTGACACAAGAGTTCATCCAGGACCTCTTCTACATGAGGTAAATCCTCTGCGGGCTGGTGAAAAGGGAAACCAAATCTGTAAGCATCTGCCTTGGACAGAAGTTTGTGTCCTGCTTGGCAAATTTTACCACCTAAATTATTTATTTATTAATCAAGAGCTTCATTCCTTTAGTTAATAACAACAACATATGGACAGGAGGGTTTTTTTGTTTGGGCTTTTTGTTTTGTTGGAGGTTTGTGAGCTTTTTTATTTTTTGCTGTAGGCCATATAGGGTGAGACAAAGTGCTTCTAGTCAAGAAAAGCAGCACTACACGTACTACGCACTCAGAACTGCTAGCATAGTGACCCTTTTAAGATACTTCATACATTACCTCTTGGAAAAATGGTTTACCCCAGGGACATATACACATCTTTGAGAAGCTGTAGATTTTTGAGCATCTGCAGGGACAGCTGGCATGATAGTTATAGCAGCTGTCGCACTTGAATTATGAAATTGTGCATTGCCCAAGGAAAGGATCAATGTCATATAAATCTCACAAACCTGAATTCAAGTCCCAAAGAAAGTGAAGGTAGGAGAGATAACTGTTCTGATGTTGTGAGCCAGACTTGTTTGAATGACTCCATAATTTCAAATAATACATTATATACTATGTGCTATAATACATCCTGCATCTCTAAGGCTTCCACCTGAACAGGCATTTTATTTTGAAATGTCTACTAAAATTTTATTAAAATCTTGGGGGGAGGGGAACAGGACACTGGGGAAGCAGAAGATTATGGAGTTTTTAAATCAAACTTCACTAAAATGCTTAATTTTTTTCACTCAGACCAAGCAGGAGATGTTGTTATTCCTTCAGCATAGTTTTCCTGCTTGAGAAAATTATGCCTTGGTTTAAAGCCTTAAGTTATGCGACTGAGCTGAGTTATTATGTATCACTGCTACTTCAAAAGAAGAACAGGCCTAAACAAAGAACAAAAGTTACATCAGTATAAATGACCCGCCTCTATTAAGCAGTTAACAGCAATAATTACATTCACTATTTTTTAACTTGATATTCAACATTTACTGCTTTGTGTGGAGAAAAAAAAACAAACAACAAAACAAAAAAAAAAACCCCAAAACCTCGATTCTTAATTAAATTCTGGTAATTAATAAAATAACAGCTGAGGTGTCTGCTAACACATTGCATGCAGGAGCAGAAAGGAAGTAAGAAAACCTCCCCAAGACTCAACTTTGCTTTTGAGAGATTCCTACAAACCCAGGGAGCCTTTGGGACTCACAAGAGGTCACAGCCAGCTGCTCAAAACCCTTCAACAACCCACAGCTGGGTCTGGCCCCTTTTACAGCCCAGTTACATCAGACTTTTGAGAAATTATAAAAAAAAACCCCAGTTCCTCGGGAAAACATGTTGGGAGGTTTAGAAGAAAACAGATGAACAAGTGACAGTTGACAGGTGCCTTTTTTCCCCCCCCCCCACATTTTTACTCTCTTTTTCTTTTCCGCAAGTAATTTCCATAAACCAAAGATCTCATGCAATGCTAAGTTCTCAGTGCCAGGAAGTTATCAGCTCTCTTCAGTTCAGGAAGTGCAGGACTTGCTGAGGGCAGGGTTTCCGGATACCAATTCATCAGTGGAAATGCACGTCTTTAAAAAAAAATGCTGAAAAATCTTCTATAGTATTCATTTATGTAAACATGTATTAAAGAGTCTCTATTTAAATAATTTAGGCACATTCAAAGACAAAACCAATACTACTTTACATCCCATGAATCAACTTCAATACAATTAGAGGATAGAAAGATCAGCCTATGATTTACCCTATACAGTCTGAACACTAATAATAAAGACAACATTACTAGGAACTCATTACAGGACAAAGATTAGTTTTTCCCTGATTAGAACTTCCCTGTATTCAAATGGGGAAAAAAAAGTCAATTAAGTATCTTGAATCTGGATCATTTAATGATTTCTCCTGAAGTTTTATTCCCTATCCATCTTTTTAAGACAGGAAAAAAAACTGAAACAAATATTTCTTCAAAATTATTTACTTATTGCAAAATCCTTAGTACTACAATCAAAATACATACTACAAGGTACAGATTAATACCAAAAAGAATATAAATTCATTTTTAAATTTTAAAATAATTAATTCATTATTTTAAACCAGGATTAATTGCAAGTGAAGACAAGTTCACTATTAAAATACTGCAGACCATGAGTGCAAGTAGTACATTCCCTGCTCTAGAGAATTATGTCCACTTTGCAAAAGGGAATCACCTTTAGTTATTGCAACAAATCCAGTGTGGACAAGAATGCTGAGCTAGCAAAATGTCATTTAACTATTGCCATGACAAATTGGCAAGCAGTAGAAATCAGAGGAATATATTCAGAAGAGCCTCTGATAATCAATGCAATGAACAGGAAACCAATAAAGCATTTTAGCGTCCTTTCTCAGGATCATGCAGTTGATTAATTCACTAAGAGATTTACACATGAGAAGTTACCCATGTATATCAGTGTCAATTTTTAATGGCGGGTTCTCAGAAGTGCTTTGTGATTAACATCACACACCACTTCAGTTAAATAAGAAAGGTCAATAAACTCGCTATAAATACAGCCTGATTTAATCTCTTTAGCAGCAGAGTAACATGCATAGCAGAAAACACGCTTAAGCAATGCTTGCCATGCTTAGGTGACTTTACCTGCACCACTCCATGATTATTGACAACAAACAGTTAATTCCTTGCATTCACCACATTCTTGGTCATATTCCCACTTCAAATTTCTGCTTGTGATAACAGGAAGGAAGCAAAACACATAGATCATTTTTTAACTGCTACATACTTAAATATACAAGAATCAAATACCTTCCACTGACTTAAAGCTCTGCTTATCATGCTAAATAAGGATGCTAAGAAACATGAAAATGCAATAATTGCTACTTTAAAGTGAATTTAAGAACCACAGTCATCTAGGACATTATGAAGTACATCAAGGATTATAGTCCTCCACATCAGATTACTCCTAAATCAGAGATACAACCATGAAGCATGTTCAGAGATACAACCATGAAGCATGTTCCCGACCAACCAAAAGGATGCAAACTGGTAAATTTACCAATGTTCAAACTGTCTGACTGTTTCTGCAAAGGGCCACGTCAGTTCTGAAGTCAATGACTCCTTCTTTCTGATTTCAGTTTTACTTCTGTACTGGGTTTGCGTGACAAGGTTTTGGTAGCAGGGGAGGCTACAGGGGTGGCTTCTGTGAGAAGCTGCCAGAAACTTCCCCCATGTCTGACACAGCCAATGCCAGCCGGCTCCAAGAGGCACCCACTGCTGAGCCCATCCGTGACAGTGGTAGCACATCTGGGATAACATATGTAAGAAGTGGCAGAAAAAAACGTGAGCAATTGCAGCCAGAGAGAGGAGTGAGAATATGTGAGTGGAACAACTCTGTACAGACACCAAGGTCTGTGAGGAATGAGAAGGAGGAGGTGCTCCAGGCACTGGAGCAGAGATTCCCCTGCAGCCCCTGGTAAAAACCATGGTGAGGCAGGCTGTCCCCCTGCAGCCCATGGAGGTCCATGGTGGAGCAGAGATCCACCTGCAGCTCATGGAGAACCTCACGCCAGAGCAGGTGGATGCTTGAAGAAGGCTGTGACCCCATGGGAAGCCTGTGCTGGAGCAGGTTCCTGGCAGGACCTGTGAACCCATGGAGAGAGGAGCCCACACTGGAGCAGGTTTGCTGGCAGGACTTGAGACCCTGTGGGGGACCCACAAAAGCAGAGGAAGAGAGTGAAGAGTCCTCTCTGAGGAGGATGGAGCAGCAGAAACAATATGTGATGAACTGACCACAAACCGCATTCCCCATCCCTCTACACCTCTCAGGGGGAGGAAGTAGAGAAATTGGGAGTAAACTTCAGCCAAGGAAGAAGGGAGCAGTGGGGGAAACACGTTTAAAGATTTGTTTTTATTTTCTCAATACCCTACTCTGATTTGATTGTTAATAAATTAAACTAATTTTTCCTCAAGTCTGTTTTGCTCATGATGGTAATTGCTGAGTGATCTTTCCCCGTCCTTATCTCAATGCACGAGCCTTTTTTTTGTATTTTCTTTCCCCTAGCTGAAGTTTGACAAATTGTTGTGGGGATTTTGACAACTAATACACAGATCAATATACCATTGGGTTACCTGGGGATGATGATAGTTGAAGGGGGGTGGGGTGGGAATCAAAGCTGCATGTTGAAAGTAGTTCTAGAACAATTTTTAAATGTTTACAGCTAAGTTCTCCACACTCTCTTTGGCAATTCCTACTCAGCTGAAGAAGCCCATGAGGAAATTCTCTTGATTAAAACTTCTATGTCCCTTGATCTGCTGTGGTGCAAGGGAAGTAAGCTGTGTGTGTCACTTGACTTGGCTTTTGTTGTTTTTCAGTAACACCTAAGCTTGTAGGTATTTAGCACCAGAATCTCGTTGAAAGCAAAAAAGATCACTGAAGACCACCAAAGCTTTGTTTGACATATATGCTACACAATTTTCCACAATTCTGCTTTAAAACACTTTGGCCTTCTAACCTTCTATCGCTATTTACAAGAAAAATATTAATTCTGTACATAGGTACAAAATGTAAATGAGCACATTTTTTCTACCCAAAAGAATGAGAATTCTATGGTTACAGCAGAGTGCCATCTGCTGTACATTTGTTTACGTACAATTATTCCAGTCACTAGAATGACAAAGATAACCGCGTGATGGTTATTTAAAAACTTCAAGCATAAGCAGTCCTACAAGATGCAATTTTGTCACTAGCATTTTATACAAAAATAAGATAGAGCACTGCATATTCTATTCTGCAAGTGTACAAAAGCCTACACAGATGTATGCTAACATATGGGTGGCTGCTGAATAAAGAAATCAAACGAGACCATAGGGAACCACTGCTTGTATTTCTCTCAGAAAGAAGATGATTTTGATGGTCGCAGCTGGGGTTTACATGAATCTTTTTCAATTAAATATTAATATGCGTTTTAAATTGCATTCCCTCATTAACAACAAATGATGCCACAGACTGTAAGAAAGCTGCCAATTTTCAGAGTTCAGTTTGCTCCAGCTTACAATGTCCATTACAAACACCTGATTTTTTTTTTTTTTTTAAGTATATTTTAGGGTAAAACAGGAGGCAAAAAAAAGTGTGTCCTTGGATATGGCTAATGAAATGTTCACAGTAAATCTTTGGGATAATGTATCTCAGTATAATTACTTCCTCAGAGCCTGCATTACAATGAGTAATATAGCAAGATGCACTTGCCTTATCTATAGATATTCCTACTCCATCCTTCCCTTATCAAATTAATCAGACTCTCAACGTCTCCCTTCCTTTTTCTGATGAGAGTTTTATCTTTCCTTGGAGATCCTAAACAGAACGGCTTTTCAAGTGGCTGAGAAGTTCACTTTGGCCAGAGAACAGACATGTTACTTCTGCCTTTGCCACTACAGAAACCACAGGACTGGCCAGCAAGAACCACCAAAACAGGGGAAAAAACCACCCTCTAGGTAGCACTTATTCATATAAGCACATATTAAGAGTATCTGAGGTCTTGCAGTACTTACAGGCTGGAGAAATGGGCAGGGAGAAA
>NW_010326556.1:0-23504 GCF_000700745.2 Antrostomus carolinensis | reverse complement strand
TTCTGTGATTCTGTGATTCTGTGATTAGGAAGGTCTTTGACACATAGTCTAAGGAAGGTCTTTGACACACAGTCCATCATAGTTTCCTTAGCACTGAACTTTTGAGATATGGGGTGGATATGTGCCCAGTAAGGTGTGTAGAAAATTGGCTGGACTGCTGAATTCAAAGACCTGTGACTAGTGATGGAAAGTCCAGTTTCCTGACAGTAGCTAGTGAGGTCCTTCAGGATTTGGCACTGGAACCAATACATCTTAATGTCTCTATTAACAACCTGGATGGTGGGATAGTGTGCTTTCCATAAATTTGCAGACAACCCCAAAGAGCAGGAAGAGTGCTCTACCTGTTAGAGGGCAGAGCTGCTGTTAAACGGGACCTGGACAGATGGGAGAAATGTGTTAACAGGAACCTCAGGTAGTTCAATAAAAGCAAATGTGAAAAATCTGCACCTAGGGAGGAATAACTCACCTATTAGTACATGCTGGGGGTCAACCAGTTGAAAAGCAGCTTTACAGAAGCTGGTGCACACTAAGCAGACCATGAACCAGCAGTGCATCCTTGCAGCAAAGGCCAATTGCCTTGTGGACTCTAGAAACAAGGCTGTAGCCAGCAGATTGAGAGAAGTGATCCTTGTCCTCTGTTCAACACTATTGAGACCATGACTGCAGTGCTGTGTTTTGGGCTTCCCATTAGAAGATAGACATCCTGGAGTTAGTTAAGAACAGGACTTCATGATTTTAATGGGGCTGGTGCACATGACAGACAAGGGGAAGCTGAAAGACTTGGGTTGATTCAGCCTGGAGAAATGAAGACTGAGGGAGACCTTATTGCTCTCTGCAGCTACCTGATCAGAGGATACAGAAAACATGAAGCCAGAGATCTCTTGGAAGTGCCCAGTGTTGGAGTGAAAGGACACAAGTTAGAACATGGGAAATTTTTATAAGATATTGAAAATTCTTTTACCATGTGGATGGCAAGTTTCCCAGGGAAGAGTGGAGTGTTGATCCCTAGAGATATTCAAGCCTTAAGTGGACACAGCCATGAACAACCTGACTTAATTAGTCTTACTTTGAGCAGAATGTTGGACTAGATTACAAAAGATCACTTCTGGTCTGAATACTTTTTGGATTCTATGATTCCATTATACTCTTTTATTACTTATTGAAAATGGTAGTTGTATCATTGTTTTGACTGAAATGCTCTGAATGGCAAGGAAATTCAAGTCTATTTCCCCAACTCATCTATCTGTATTTCATTTAGTTTAACAGCTCTTGAAAGTAATAGCAGATTCTCTTTAAATTCTAGATAAGTCTCATTTTAGAAAAAAAACTTTAGTGCCACAAAGTATGGGTTAAAACAAATATATGTAACGATAGTTTACAAATTTTCATTTGAAGTCAACTAGATATACTGATTAAGCAGCACTGAAACAAAACTCAGAACTTTACCCCATCTTAAAGACAATGCTGCCTTACTAGGCTGCAAAATCAGACCTTTCTTGCCTTATGATTTTTTAATTTATTTTTTTTTTTCATTTTCTGTTGCCAGTCTAGAAGGAAGGATGGAGAGAATAAAAATATAGAGTTTTTTACAGTCTGGTAACTAAGGGATTTTCCTGCTAACTGGGCAATATGAGTACCAACTCTAATAGACAGAGGACCTTGACCTCTCATGTTCTAGAGAAATGATCTCCAAATTGCTTATTCTCTCTGTTTTTTGTTTGGTTTTTTTGTTTGTTTGTTTTTTTTTGTGGGTTTTTTTTTCAGTCTAGATAAAAGTATACCATTAAAATAACAAACCCAAAACATACAGAAGGTGAAAATAAGTTTATTTGAAATCTCTGTGTCTATTGCTTTTGTAAGGTTGGAAAACGTGTGAATGCCAGGCAGAGGGACTGAATGCACTTTTTTTTAATCAAAATCTTTGCTCTTTGTAATTAATGTATCTTGATTTCACTGCTAGTATTTAAAGCTGAAATAGAGGCTAGAAAACATTAAAGCTTGAGTTTTGAAAGGCATGGGTTGCAGGTATTTAATGAGGCTCATACCATATGATCACAATAGGATATTTTATCACTGACATGAGAAGAAGTTAGAAACAAAAATATCTTACTCTTCTGTGAATTAATATTCTGGTTTTGCTCATCAATAATTCATCTAGTTCTAGTGGCTACTACACAGTGTGAGTTCTGTGTCCTAGATCTGAACAAAGTAGAATTTCTGCCCCAATTTTGACAAAGATTTATGACATTTATAGTCCAGAAGATCTTTAGGCATATATAGAAGGTGTAGCTGGGAGGATTCCCATTCCATTTTTTAATTTTGTTTTGTTTCATTTTGTTTTACGAAGAACTGGAGGTGTGTTGCATTCTGACACTTTGGTTTTAACTGTAGCACTTTGAGGAAGTTTTGCAATAACACTTGTGAAAACACATATCTTTTACAAGTCAGATCAAATATACCATTATTTCAGGCAGTTTGAATTCTGATTGCATTCCTTGCTGTCATGGAATTAGAGTGCTGGCTGTTCAGACCTCAGGGGAGGACAATCAAAACCAACACCCTTCATCTTTGTAACTCGTAGCAGAAGAACTGAGCAAAAATATACACGATGTCATCTGAACACTGGTAGCATATCAGCATGTAACTCTCAAGCAACAAAGTACCAGTCTGTTGGTTGACAGGAAAACATAGGCACACAAGTTAGTACCAAATGCAATTGCAACCAGGTGAGTTATCAGGCCATATGCTCATGGAAATTAGGGAGTAAGCTTGAAAGGAAGTCTAATATTTATTCTCTGTTTTCAGTAAGTTAACAGCTTTCAGATACGTATATCATTGGAAGGACTTTTTCTTTTAACCTAAGCTTTTTTTCAGAAAATGTAATCTAGATTCATTCCACTTACTTAGCTTTTGGCACTTTCCTGAGGAGCCTAACCTAGACATGAAAATGGCATCAGCTATTTCTGTACTTAATGGAATGAAACTTTGGATGGATGCCAGGTGCTGACCCAGCTGCTCTATCACTCTCCTCAGCAGGGTAAGGAGGGAAGAAAATAAGATGGGAAAAAACAAACAAACAAACAAACACCTTATGGGTCAAGATAAAGGCGGTTTAATAGAAGCAAAAAGCAAAGCCATAGGTGCAGAAGCAAAGGAAGAACAAAATATTTATTATTGACTTCCCATCAGCAAGCAATGTCCAGCCCCTTCCCTGAAGCTGGGCTTCAGTACATGCAGCGGTTGCTCTGACAGACAAATGTCATAAATAACAAATGCCCCCCTTCCCCCTCCGTTCTCTTAGTTTTTAATTCTGAGCAGATGTCTTACAGTATGGAATAACCCTTTGGTCATTTTGGGTCATATGTCCTGGCTATGTCCTCTCCCAAGATCTTCTCCAACCCCAGCCTACTGGGGGGAGTGGAATGTTGGAGAGACAGCATTGGTGTTGTGTGAGTGCTGCTCATCAGTAACCAAAACACTGGTGTGTTATCAACACCTTTCTAGCTACCAATACAAAACACAGCACTCTGAGAACTGCTGAGGTTAAAATTCATGCCATCTCAGCCAGAACCAATACACACCTTAAGAGAGAAATTGAAATGATCTGAGATCTCAATCTTCCTGGGGAGAGCCTACACCTCTCCAAAAAGGAAGGAGGGAGTCTTGAGTAGCTACACTCCTAACTCAAAAATATCTCAGTTTGAAGCCTAAAGTGAGGTTGGATAAATCCAGATTTTGCACTGTTTTAAGCAAATGGAGGCTCAAAACCCTTCAAAACCATGGCAAATTAATTAGAAAGGTACTGACAGGATTGTATAAAAGCATAAGCACTGTATCTGCCTGTTTAGTCATGTCTTTCTGGTACTACACAAGAAAATAAGAATTTAATATTTTGTTTGCAAGAAATAAGCTGAAAGTATAAATCTATCCACAACCCCTGTAAAGAAAATAAATTGAAAATATGGTCTAACAAGTAATGATGTAGTGTTTCCCTGAGCAGTCAACCAGAGTAAAAATCTCTCCCAAACATATGAACTGTTGAGAGGGAACTTTTTAACCACTTCTACCTGACTAGAAGACGTGGATATCAAAGAATAAAAGAATCCACACTGGCTGGATGATTGCATTGATTGATTTATCTGTTCACAGCAGCGCTAAGGCTTCTCTAAAAATCAGATGTACCTACCTCCCATATTACCTGACAGAAAGTTAACCTCTGGAGAGTGATTCAACTCATCCTGAAGTAGTCTCCTGCTGCAACCTTCCCTTACTGAAACACACTTTTTTCAGGCATATTTTGCCATGCACAGAGTCTCTGAAAACAAGATGCACAATCTCATGAACACACAAAAACTATTTTCTGTCTAATAGATACAGCTGAGAGCTAAGACCTGCAAGATACTGGGCTAAGCATTAATATTCTCACGAACCTAATCAGGTGCTTACTCAACTCTTATCAGTCATCTGGGGAAGAGTTTACTTCCATCACCCCTTGGAATGTTCTAATCCTTGATATTGTTGAGTTGAGATCTCCCATGTCTCTGCCTTTTTTAACTTAGATTTCTATCCATTTTTTTCTTCCAGATCCCTGAGTTATTTCCACCTCAACGCTTCTGTTTCAATGTTGTCACTCTACTCATCTTGCCTTTACATTCCATATGGCTTTACATTCCATAGTCTCTCACAGATCAACAACAACGTTTGTGATAAAACTAGGTGAATGTCATGCAGTCATTCTGTGAAGAACTGAGCTTTGAGTTACAGATACATTAAGCCCTGGTTATTGGTGATCTAAATCCTTGATTCAGCAACTTAAATTTAGGCCTCTACAACCATTAAGGGTAACCTAGACTGTATTTAACATTCCAGAAGAATGTTGGGCTCCTCAGTTCAAGAGGGACAGGGATCTTCTGGAGAGAGTCCAGTGGAGGGCCACAAAGATGATGAGGGGCCTGGAGCATCTGCCTTATGAGGAGAGGCTGAGAGAGCTGGGACTCTTCAGTATGGAGAAGAGAAGACTGAGAGGAGACCTTATCAATGTCTATAAATATCTGAAATGTGGGGGCCAAGAGCAATGTTCTGACGCTTTTCTGACTGCTCAGCCTCCTCACCTCTTACAGAATATACCGCTCTTACAGCTGTAGAGAACAGGAAAAATGCTTACAAATAACAGCTCTGTAAAGTTCTTCCAAGCTGGCATACAACAACGTTAATTTGAGAACCCTCCTTCATTGTCTTCTGTTACAATTAAAGGAGCTACTACACCTACCGCAGGTGATCCTGCTTTGGAAGGGGGGTTGGACTAGATGATCTCCTGAGCTCCCTTCCAACCCCTACCATTCTATGATTCTGTGATTCTGTGATTGGTCACCTCTCAATTTTTTCCATAAATGTTCTGTCCTTCTTCCTAGCAAATGTTTTTCACATGAGTTCATTACCCTTCCTAATGGGATCACAAAATAAGGAAAAGCCCCCTTGCTTGGCTGCTCATAAAGTGTCAAATTGCCTCAATTTGTTTGAGAGCAGCTAGTTCTTCTTTTCATTCAGCAAGGAAGTCCTTTGGTACAAGACATTTTAGGCTGTAGAATGCCTCAGCTGCAGATTCAGAGGTATCCCCCGGCATGCCACAACACAGAGGAGTCATACAAGCAAGCAGCCTTCCTTAAATGCCAAACTCTTCATTTTACAAACTGGAAAACACATTTTAAAAACTGTAAATCTGAAAGCTTTTTTTTTTTTTTTTTTTTTTTTTTTTTAATGGAAAACAATCAGAATCAGTCCTTATATTTCTAGACATGGATATCATGTAAGAGGATGTTTTTATCAGATTACATTTGCACTCAGCTATCCTAATCACAGACATTATAGAACTTCGATCTTTTGAGGTGCCTTCCAATCCCTAATATTCTGTGATTCTGTTATTCTGTGATTCTTGGTTAATCAAGACAGTGATAGTCTTTTACCTGTTACATAACTGAGCGCAGAACTACACTAATTGAAGAAGTAACTCTTAATAATCACTATACTACAAGTCATACCCATAGCATTACATATCACATTGCTTATTTACTGATTATAAGGCTTTTCCATTTTAAAAATACTTTCTTTCTTAAACTGGTCAACATTTCAGATCACAAATATTTAGTTTCCTTAGGGATTAATTAGAAAAAGAGGCACTCTGGCAGTCCTCTGTCTTCTGCAATTCAATTGCTCTCCAAGATATTTGCTGTTTAATGTAGAAATGAGTAGGCTGTATCATGTTTAAACCATTTGGTTGCCCTGAGGGAGACATCAGGTGAGCTATGATCCTTGTGCTTCTTTAGGATAACAAACACAGCCTCTCCAGTGAAGAGACTAAGTATTTCCTTCATTTCCCAAATAAGGAAATTATAACTGAGCTGCTCTGTCATGTGGGAATCATAGGTAGGAAATTATACGGAATTCTACCCCGAAAGCAATAATCTTTGAGCCACATATAATTTTGCCCTTGAATAAAATGTGACGTTCCCTAGATAATGGAATTACTTATCAGTCACTTCTGCGGCTTGTCCAGCCTCCATAATGAATGTGAGCAGCATTGTAACATTTTCAGTTTCTTAATCAGGTTGTTACAATTTTCTGTACATGGTACTAAAGAGCATACTGTCTTAGTAATTATGAGATTTATCAGGAAAATCATCATTGTGAGGAAATTTTAGTGATATCTGTGGCAAGTTTTGTCTAACATCTGAGGAGACTTTATTTCCTGTTATTTTTGCATGATAAAATATAATCAAGAGAGCAGAATGAGAGAGATGCCATGAAGTGAACAGAACCAAGGGAAACACACAGAAGGAGAAATTGAAGATACGTCCCTAAAATGCTTATTAAATTTTTATGATTTTTTTTTTTTTTAAAAAAAAGCCTGACAGAATTGAAAAATTGGAAAACAGACACAAAGATGAAATGCTCTGAACAGAGTGAGATAAAAATTTTCTGTGTGATGGAGTTCAATTACAGCTAAGAAAAGAGAAAGCAGAAAGAACGGAGGTAGAAGACAAAGATTCATAGCATCATACAATGGTTAGTCTTGGAAGGGACCTTAAAGATCATATAGTTCCAACCCCCCTGCTATGAGCAGAGACACCTCCCACTAGATCATGTTGCTCAAAGCCTCATCCAACCTGGCCTTAAACACTTCCAGGGAGGGGGCATCCACAGCTTCTCTGGGCAACCTGTTCCAATGTCTCACCATCTTCACAGGAAATAATTTATTCCTAATATCTAATCTAAACCTACCCTCTTCCGGTTTAAAGCCATTACCCCTTGTTCTATCACTACCTGCCCTTAGAAAATTGTCCCTCCCCAGCTTTCTTGTAGGCCCCTTCAGGTATTGGAAGGCAGCTATAAGATCTCCCCAAAGCCTTCTTTTTTGTAGGCTGAACAGCCCTGACACTCTCAGCCTGAGCTTAGAGGAGGAGATCCATGAGTATTAGCCAGCTGTCCTGAGCCCCTCTTCCCTCCAGGAATTTACCTCACTGTACCTGACCAAGCAGGTCTCTGAAGAGGTCAAAGTGTGCTCTCCTGAAATCCAGGGTCATGAACATGCTGTGAGCCCTCCTCAGTGCCCGAAGCATCTTGAATTCCACCATTTCATGATCTCTGCAGCCAAGGCTGCCCACAACCTTCACATTCCCCACCAGTCCCTCCTTGTTGGTGAGAAAAAGGTCCAGCATGGCACCCCTCCTCATCTGTTCCTGAACCACTTGGAGGAGGACATTGTCATCCATGCATTTCAGGAACTGCCTGGATTGTTTGTGGCCTGCTGTGTTGTCCTTTCAACAGATATCAGGGTGATTGACGTCCCTCGTGAGGACGAGAGCTTGTGAAAGTGAGGCTTCTCCTATCTGCCTATAGAGGGCCTCATCTGCTCAGTTTCCCTGGTCTGGTGGCCTGTAGCAGACCCCCACTGTAACATCCCTTTTCCCTGCCTTCCCTTTAATCCTGACGCATAAACTCTCTGTTAGCTTCTCATCCATCCCCAGGTGGAGCTCCATACACTCCAGATGGTCGATGTCCCCTCCTTGTCTCCCCTGCCTGTCCTTCCTGAAGAGCCTGTATCCTTCCATTCTAATGCTCCAGACATGGGAGACATCCCACCAGATTGTACACAAATTAACATGAAGTTTGTGTAAAAGGGCAGTCTACAGGGAGTGAAAGAGTCATTGCCCTATGAAACAAGTTGCTTAATGCTCTGATAGGTAAGAAAGTAATTTAAGGTTTCTTTAATTTGCTTAGTTGGTGTAGGCTACGGAAAAAGGCACTGTGTGCTTAAAACCCCTTTCCTTCTAGGTGGGGTTTCCATGGTTCTGGACAGGACTGAATCAGAATAAACCAATGATAGTAAAGCACTTTTTTGTTTTATCCACAGAGATCTCTAAGCAGACAAGGATATATGACAAGGAAATAAATAAATAAATAAATAAATAAATAAAAACAAGAAAAAAATATATATGAAGGGAAAAAAAGAGAGAACTGGTATGACCCGGTACAACAGGGCCCAGTTTTATTAGATCTCAGACAATTAATTGTTAAGTGCTCACTATATTGAATGCATAATAATATAAATAAATGCAATAATACACTGCTTCTGTAGCCCTGATCTTTTCTCTCTTGCAGCGGAAATAAATGTAAAAGTATGCCAGCAAAATCAAATCTTAGTAGAGCAGACAGTCAAAAAGTAAAAAACAATTTTACTTTCAGTTGTAAGAAATGCTCAGTTGTCTGTTTCCATCCTTCCAAATACCATCCTTTTGCAATGCATCATGTATGCTGTACTTTGTGGTTAGATGCCAAAAAACATGAACAAAAAATAAATCCATCATGACAAGGGTGAAGACAAATGTTAGCCTATACAAAAGATTTTCTGTGAGTGCAGTTTTATAACACGAGATAGAGAGAACTAGAAGTGCCATTCAAATCTGCATCCATGTTTTGAGATTTTCTGTACTTACATATATATACTGACCCTGCTTGCCAGTGATAAGGAAATCCTACTCTTCTGCAGAATAAAAAAACCCAACATAATCATGTTCTATTCTTACTTCAATCATATTTTCCTTGGATTTATATATTTACTTTTTAACCTTACATATACCAAAACATTTTCATTGATCCATTAGGTGACAAATGCTACAAATCTTAGCTATTAGTGAGTTGAAACTAAAGTCTACCCTTTAGTTATAACTGTGGTGTGCCTGGACATCAGGGCTGTGACGTTAATTCCCTGGCCCAGGATCTACCCAGCCAACCATCTGCATATGAGAGATAACGAGCTGGTTTGAGACAAAGGGCCTACTTCTAACCAGGTGACTGACTGCACTGTTAGACACCTTCACCATCAGGCAGCTGTGTGATTTTTACAGAAGCTTGCCAAATGGGAATTTTTGACAGTTCCAGAAATTCCCCCAGGCAGGTTCTGCTGTACCTTGTCCAAAGTTGTCCTTAAATATGCTCATTAATATCCCATGTAAAGTATCCCAAAGACCCCCAGGCGCTTCCTGCTGCAGAACTAATCAAACTGTACATAGATAAAAAAATTATAAAGAGCCGAAAGAAAACTGTTCATGTAGATGTAAAAAAATTTTCACAGAGGACAATATTTTGTACATAATTGAGAAATCTGAAAGATGTTTTATTTGTAGTTAAGCTAATCAATAGCAGGGCATTATTCATATGCTGGAGTGGTCACATAGGATCATAGAGCAGCTGGAATCTCATCCAATCCAGCTGAAGACATCACTGTAATAATCATTGCAGTGTAGACTCCCATTACCATCAGACAGAAGTTGACTATGCTCTTCAAGAGATTTGATTTCCCATGTGAGTGTTACCCTTTAACAAGATCCCAATAAATTAGTTTTTAAATTAGACTGTGATTCTATGTGTGTCTCTATAACAATTTATATACACACAATTACTACAATAGCATTAATGTGTCTGGAAAAGTACAGAGAATGTTATTTATGTTTCAGGTCAAGAGTGCATTTGAAGCTTAGCTGGAAGGGAATTACAAAGTTGAGGTTTAAAACTTGGCCCAGAAATAAAAAAAAAAAAGTCTTTGGCCTAGTCAAAATGGAATTTCCTTTGCTCCAGAACAGGCAAAGAATGAGAGATTAATATTTAACCTTTTTATATTATCACAAAAACATTAGAAACTGTTGTAGGTGAGGATGGAACTCTGGCTAGATATTATCAACTGGAATACTTCAGAGACATGACTTGAGCTTATCCTTGTTGCCTCTCTTATGGCAGTGTTTAAACAGAAACATTCTTATTGTGTATTGAAATAACCTTGAATCTTCAATCCTGTGGTTCTGTGATTCTGTGGTCTATTTTTAAATGTTCACTATATCCTACATAACTGAATAGCATAAACAGTGTCATTTCTTTGTACTTAAATACAAAAGCATCTGATTAACCCAAAGCTTCCAGATATATAATGGCACGCATGCAGGCTCTGTGGAAAAATCAACCCTGAAATCAAAAGATTGACCAGCCCTTTACTTAATTCTAAACTATCTATTACTATTGTCTGAATTCAAATTACTTAGCACATACTATCTCATTATTTTCCTATTTTTAATGAAATAGAAACTGCAGTTTGAGTTAATTGGATGCACTGCCAACAGTACAGTTTGACTTGAAAGCTAATAGTTTGCATGACTTTGCACTTGGGTAGCTACAGAGGATCGTGGCATGACAAGACAATAACAAGGACAGATCAGTTTACACCAGTTCCCATTTATGTTGCTAGGTTTGTCACAAGAATGGATTAATGTTGTGCTATTTTCTCTATTCATTAAGTTCTACCTAAAAAAGAATGAGGCATCAGAACTGTAATTCTTCTTGTATCTAATGCTTAATGTGTTCTGGAGTTCCTGGTAGAATCATAGCTTTTCTTACTCTTTTCAGAGTTCTGAGTGACTTCTGTGTTTGAGACACTAGAACAGTGTTTAAGTGAGCAATCTGATTCTCACAGATAGCTTTCTAAGTCTATCGTGGACTAGTTAAACAATGAACACCTACAATACTGAAAAGCAGTTATGAAAATTCTATACTCTTTGTTTTCCTTAGCGATTGATTTTGGGAAGCATTTTCCATCTTCTGCTCATGAGAATTTGCAGGCATAATTAGTCAGGCACTTTATTATTTGGCTTGCTCATTGAAATGCTAATGAAGTCAACACTAGCATCACCACAACAGATTACTTCCAGAAGTCCTAGGTGAGTAAATGTAAATGTTAAACACTTAGGAAAAAACCCACCAAACACCTCTGTGAGCTTTGTGACAACAAATATAAAATTAACCCAGTATTACAAAATGGGAAACATACCATTTTTATAGAGTTTTCTAATTTTGACAGCTTCAATTTGGACATGGTGAGGGTAACAGAGCACTGGAACAGGCTGCCCAGGGAGGTTGTGGAGTCTCCTTCTCTGGAGATATTCAAGACCCACCTGGATGCTTTCCTGTGTAATCTCGTTTAGGTTCCTGCTCCGGCAGGGGGATTGGACTAGATGATCTTTTGAGGTCCCTTCCAATCCCTAACATCCTGTGATTCTGTGATTCTGTGATCTCTTTTTAGAAGCAAATAATTTTATTTGGCGGTTTGCAGATTTCAGCTTCTCAACATTGTCTATATAAGGAATTTATACTTCTGAACTCACATTATTCTGTTTTTTTCTTTAACCAGAGGACCAAACTATCCCACACTAGAGTATATGAATACCCACATCATATCAATATTTCTCTGCGCCATATTAGATAGCTTCCATATCTGCAGTTGACTACAGTTCAAGCAATTTGTTCCAAAAATCCAAAGTAATCAAATTTTGAACTGTTCACACATATACATTAGCATATAATTGCTTATGATGAGGAAGTTAATTTTTGTATGTATTCTTTTCTTCAAAAGCAATTATCTATCCTGCATACCTATAGATCAGTCATTTTATCTCTTTATCACTTCAGAATTTTTACAATTGAATTATATGACTTGAAAATTCTGTGGTGCCTTGTATATTTCCTGTTGTGTGATTTTTCAGAAACCATAGGCTAACATAAACCTTATTCTTTGCTAGGTTGTATTTCATTCTGCCCTTTTATTAATAGATGTTAAGTTCCAAACTGAAGAAGTTTTAAGTTTTTAAAACCAGAGTTAAAAAGCAAATGTTTCAAAGGCAATGAAAAATAAAATAAATCTTAATAAGTATTTGCCGTGTGTTCTGTAATAGATGTTTTTTTTTCAATACAAGAAAAGAACAAGGGAATAGTTAGACTCAAGAATGACAAAATTCACCTTAACAGTTGTAGATTTGTTCTGATGTTGTGTGAGAGGATAATAAAGATAGCTTGTAAAATAACAAATAGGAACAGTATATCTCAGGTGTATGATAACATCCCACAAATTTGTATTTTATCATATCAAGCAACTTTCTTAATTTGACACCATTTATTAAATTCAAAATTACAGAATTGATGATTAAAATGACAGAGTGCTCATACTTTCTTTTCTAGTTTATGATCAGAACTAATTATTTCCCAACTATTAATCCAGGCTTCCAAATAACTGAGCCATTCACATAATTATATTTTTTACACGGTTGTGTAGAATCATCAATAAAGCATTCCACAGCTCCATGAATTTACATTTCACAACAAATAATAAGACAAAGGCATGAAGAAAGGTCTTACAGTTTTCTGGTTTTTTACAATGTATGTGAATGCCTCAAATTATCTTTGTGGGGCTGGGTTTTTTTTCTGCAATTATTGTAATTATTGTTTATTTTCTACATTATAATTATCAAATTATGGTTCCTCTGTGAAGCCAAGTCAAAAGAGTCTGGCCAATTGAACACCAACTGAGCCACTAACGTATCAAAACATCAGTCTGATCCCTTTATCAGCAGCTCTACTTAAGCTCTTCAGAGAACCAAAGTATGTTGTTAGGTAGGACTGGAACATGGGCTGTAACTCTGTCTTTACCATTAAAGTACACTTACTAGAGAGAGAGGCTACTTACACCGACTACCTCCTGCTTTTGCTGAGCAGAGCAAAGAAGACAAAGAGTGGCAGCACAAGTTATAGGTTTGTGTCAGAGCTGTTTATACAGTCATCTCATCTGAGCAAAGTTCTCTAACAAAAAGAGCTTGTAAAAACATGGGATTCCTGATGTTTCAAACATAAGACATAAGAAAGGGGGAAAAAAAGGAAAAAAAATCAACAACAACAAAAGACAGTCTGTACATCTAACAATATAGAAAGCTACCTTGCATTACAGAAACAACAAATAAAGTCACCATTTGTGGATTAGAACCTGGGCACTTTCTTGGGCACTTTTCCAATTATATCAGTGCAGTACAAAAGGAAAGATTTTTTTTCTTCTCAGAGAACCCTCCAATGACATCAAATTACTGGTTAAATTCTAACATATTCCCAATGAAAGCAAATCGTAGCAGCTGTCAAGAAAACAGTAGACTGACAAGAAAAAAATATAACACCACAGGGCACTTATGGATATGGATCTAGGATCAGTGGGACATATAGGAAGGCTGGAACTTCTGGTTCATCTTTGATATTGAAAATTCACTATTGTCTATAAAAAATATTTCAGAAATTTATCTCTTGAGACATACTTTGTCTTTAATAGGAAAATTTTAAGAGTAAGAATTAAGATGGGAGGGATTCACAGCATTATGATTAGTGTGAGCTCCGTTACAGTTGTATATTGATCTGAGTAAATCAGATCTGGGTGATGAAAATGGCAGCTGCTTTTCTTTTTTTTTTTTTTTTTTTTTTTTTTTTTTTTTTTTGTAAAAATCTATGGAGCAACAGCAAGTGTCATTTACTTTGTTTCTATTTCATGTCTGTTTCAGAATTCTCCAGGGCCTCTCTCCTGTCTACAGCTATTTTTATATCTACTTACAACATGATTTTAGAGTCTGCTTTGTACCGGTGTGTTGTGGTTTAACGCCATCCAGCAACTAAGCACAACATAGCTGCTCACTCACCCCCCTCACAAGGGGATGGGGTAGAGAATCATAAGGGTAAAAGTGAGAAAACTTATGGTTTGAGATAAAGACAATTTAATAGGGAAAGCAAAAGCCGCACACAAGCAAAGAAAAACAAGGAATTAATTCACTGCTTCCCATTGGCAGGCAGGTGTTCAGCCATCTCCAGGAAAGCAGGGCTCCACCACATGTAGCAGTTGCTTGAGAAGACAAATGTCATAATTCCAAACTTTTCCCCCTTTCCTTCTTCCCTGGTTTTTTATTGTTATGTGTGATATCATATGGTATGGAATATCCCTTTGGTCATTTGTGGTCTCCTGTCCTGGCTGTGTCCTCTCCCAACTTGTGCAACCCCAGCCCACTAGTTGATGAGGTGGTGTGAGAAGTAAAAAAGACCTTCATTCAGTGTAAGCACTGCTCAGCAATAATGAAAACATCCCTGTATGATTAACACTGTTTTCATCATAAACCCAGAACAAAGTCCTATACAAGCTACTATGAAGAAAATTAACTCCATCCCAGTCAAAACCAGCACACTGTAGCAAAACTGTACATGAGACAAAGCTATAAGACTATGCAGGTCCTAACATAAAAATAAGTTGCATAAAAATAACACAGCATTTTATCACACACAGACATTTAGTCAGCTTCTTATTGCAGATCTTGCATCTAACCATACATCTGCTTTTAAAAGCAGTATATACAAGATAATACATTTTAGATGGGAATAAAATTCATCTTATGTGTAGGTCTGAAAGTTTAGAATTAGAAATACTAGGCATTAAATTAAGCCTTGTGGTTCTCAGATATAGTTAAAGGGAGGTACTAACCAGATTCAAAGTAATAATTTCCACATGTACTGCATTCATCTTGGAATATATAGCTTCTGTGGGGTAATCTGTCCGTTATTACACAAGGTTAAGACTACTGACTAAAAATAGGCTGATCATGTGACTAATGGGAAAAGTATTCACTTGTTTTTTTAATTATTTTTAATAAAACTTTAATATTTCCATATGTTTTTCAGAATAATGACTTATATGGTTAGGATCGAATTAATGTTATTTAATTTAAGTGTCAGAAATATGGTCTGCATTTAAATCCATCACCCAGGCTCCTTTTAATTCAATGGAGTGCAATACATGACTAATCATGCTTTGGAATTTTTCAAATATCCAAGCTGAATAGTCTTTTAAAGATGCGTTATGTTCAATATTTATTATAAAAGGATTCTAGGATAATTAACTTGGATTGAAACAATTATAATTTAGAAAACCAATGTTAGGAAAAACAGGAACAACTGTCATTTTTTCTATATGGTACATTTCATGGTTACATTTCTTGACTATCTTAGGGAACTGAAAATAAACTTACTCTTTTGCTTTTCTGGTCAAAGTTGCTGAAAAACCATAAACACCTTCACTGAAGCAAGCTGAGATGTAAATTCAACAAATCTCTGCATTTTTAGCTTAGGTATTTATCTGCTTTTCAATAGGCAGATGTCATGTAAGCTTTGCAAATAATGTTAGACCTTCAAATGGATCAGTTCAACCGCTAAAAACTATATTTGGGAACAACCAGTCAAATTCTGAACAACTGATTGATTTGGCTTTTATAATGCTCCCTCATTTATTGTGTACAAATATTCACAAGGAAAGACTTTATCACTCTGGTGTGTTTGGAGAATAGCCATATTTTCATGCACATAAATGCATTTACAAATATGAAAAAAATATTTCTGCCCAAAGGACAACACCTGCTGCTATGATCACTGCAATGGTTGATTCAGCAAAAATCCCCCTGTCCTTGGAATTCCTTTATCTTAAGTTATTTAGTGCTGCTCAATCAATTTTCTGGATAAAACTGATATTTTAAAAAATGACCTGGCTGCTTGCCATAAGGGAAGTATCCTCTTTTGCTAGAGGGCTCAAAGTTCTTGATTCCACAACCCCACCCCCCCTTTTTTTTTGGCTCATTTGGCCTATATATAACATTAAGCAGCTCCCTGGCTGACAGACAAGGCTATCTCATCATATGGTAAATGGTAATACACTCCATTACACAGTAAGTTTAAAATCACAGCCTCACTAAGAAGGCTGTGTTCAGAAATTAAATGCTTCTCCTGAAGGATATCAGCCACCAGCTAAATAAGTGAGTAGGAAAGAGCCCACCTACCCCAGCAGAGGTTTCAGGGAAACTTCTTGCACATGTTCCATGGAGTATTCTCCTTTGCATGATTTAAATTCTTTATGTTCATTCTCTCCCATTCTATAATTACTTCTCACCCCTCAGGTAGCACTTCTTTTAACCCTCCCTTCCTAGCATCCAGACAAGCACTTACAGCTCTAATGTAGAAAAGTATTAATTTTTACCCATGAAAATATCATAGTTTGATGAAAATGCACAATTTGTTTTCTTCACCCATATTTGTTCCTCTCTCTTTCTTCTCTCCCTGATATTTTCCTGGTATTAGCATCTAAGGCTAGAGTTATGTAAGCTGCCACATTGTTTGTAGTTAGCCACAGAGGATGCCTGCCTTAAAAGTCTGGAACATGGCATAGAGATTCTCAGATTATATAAAAGGAATTTAACCTCTGTTCAGGCACAACATATGATAGTTCCTCTTGGGAAACAGTATAATCAAACCAGAGAAGCATTGCATGTAACCCATCAGATGAGGATATATATTTATATTGTACCTCACATAGGCTACACTCTTTGAAAAGCAGCAGGAGTGAAAAGTCTGGCACACTATGATAATTACACCTACTCAGAAGTAAAAACAGAGTGGACTCAAATGTATGATTTTTTTAAAGAAGATAAAGAGCCATGAGGATTAAGAGGAGAGGTTACTGACAGAAGAGATGTGGAAAAAAATAAAATTTTGCAGTAGAGTTCACATAATATATATAATCTCAAAGATATTATCTAGGTAATATTTATATTTTTAATTATTTATGTGTTATATGTGGGAAAGTGAACTTTTGTTGAAAGATGGAAACGTTAAGTTTGGATGCACTGACATATGTTATATATGTATTATATAATATAATTATAATTATATTATATAGTCTCTCTCTCTCTCTCTCTCTCCACACATAAATTATTCTGGAGATCTGAATTAGTCCCTTCCCAGTGCTCCACACTGTGATTTGTGGGCACACCAACATGGTCAGAGCTAGCTCAGCTACTTATTTGGAGCAAGGCAACATATGAGAGTGTTTTTGTATATCACACTTATTTGTGAATCCAAGTGAATATGTTAGTGATAACACAGACACAGAACAAAGAATAAATACACAAATACATGCTAATATACTTCCCATCTGAATTTGTATAATGCATAACTTTTACTGGATATGCAATTTTTCAATTTTTAAATTAACTGGAGAAAAATGAAAGAAAGAAGAATGCTTTCATGAATACTTGAAAAAAACACTCCTTTCTTTATTTTCCCATATAAAGATTAATACAAGCCTATGTACAACAAAGAGATGAAAAATATTCAACAAATAATTTTTGTAGCAGATTCTCTACTACTTAGCCAACTCAGATGAAAGGCCCAAAGTTGGATACTTCTACATCTTGAACTGAGCTATTAAAAGAAATTTATTACCTTAGACATTATTCAATGTACATCCAAAAAATGTCAATTTTTAATAATTTTTCAATAAAGAGCCAGGTATGAATCCATAATGGAATTGTTATTGAAGTGTAATTAAGTACTTAAAAAAATAATTCAAGCTTTGCAATAAGATTTTCAAGCATGCAATGTACAGAAAAGCAAAGAACTGGAGAGATGTACCTCTCCTATGTGTTAAGTGAGATGCTGAAACACAGCACCATTGCACTCCTGTATGAGCTCACATTTAATTTAAAATATTGGAAAGCTGTGTAAAAAGAAAGAAATATTCAAATATTTACATGAAATTTCTAAAACTTTAAACAATTAACATTTCAAATAGTAAAGATTACAATTCTTGTTATTTTTGCTTGCTTGGGTTCTAAGACTTTTTAAAAATTGCCTTGAACTTCCCCCTTCCGATCATAATACATAATACTCTAGATTCAAGGACAGCTGTTCACTATTCTTTTTGCTATGATATTCAGAAATATAATCTCATTTTAAAAGGAGAAAATTGCTTAATTTGAAGTGCAAATCATGACTATACTTCACAAATCTTCTTGGAAGAGTTAGCAGGAAGAATTAAGAATTTCCAAGCAATTGTGAAAGTTCAAATTGAAACAATGGACAAGATCAGCATCTGACATTTTATTTAGTGATGGGCTTGACTGACAAAATTATAAAACCTAGACAGATTCAGAATATTCTTGACTCTTTGAGTAGCTATGATTTGAGAAGGTTGTTTTAGCTTTACAATTACAGCCAGATTTTGATAAGACCTCAAGGCCAAATTTTTGAGTACTCATCCTCTACAACTGGAAAAAATTATTTAAAAATATATATTTTGTCTTCTTTAAACAAAAAAATAAGGGCAATACTCATTAGCTCCAATCATGATACTCACTACCCACCTTTCTAATGCAATCTCTTTTGACAATCTGGCCAATTAATTTGAATGCTAAACTGGAGCTGATACTTTAGAAAACCTGATCTCAATCAGAGTTGCTGAGTCTTTATCAGCTTTTACCACTTTGGTGTTGAGATTCAGATGAATCCACAATTTTTCACATCTAAAGAAGAAAAACAAAAAAAAAATATTTGTATGATCAGCTGTATTTTTAAATGCTACACAATATAAATGCAACATATATATATGTGTATATATATATATATATATAAATTGCCTGGTCAGTAATTTCTGAAAACTCTGAAGGCTTTTTTATACTCAAGGACATAAGGATTATAATTAATGAACTGCATTAAGGCATCTGACACAACAGAATCCAAACTGCTTGAAATTTGCTTCAAGAGTTAAATCATCATTATAACTTCTTGGATTTTTTAAAACTCTGATTTTTTAGTAATTCATGTGCTCATTTAAAAAAAAAAAAACAACACTTTGTTCTCATTTCACTATATTACTTCAGAACTCAAGCAAGTTGTATAATATTTTCAGTATCTCTTTCCATATTCGCACAGATACAAGTAACTAACTAACTTTCAGACTAGTGGCAACAGTTAATTGACTCATGCCAGGAAATATCCAGAAGGAAAAGGCTTTCCAGTTACAATAGATGCGTTTTGCGATGAGATCTAATTTGAGGTGTTTCTGCAAACAGTAATTTTCTTCAAATTAGGGAGTCTGACAACTTTTCTTCTCCTTTCAAGACAGTGTAGGATAAATTGTACGGAAGCAGATTCAACATCATTTGTGAATGCCAAGCATCCATTAAGAGACCACTCACCAGTCAGAAAACTGTTCACAAAGGCTAGATTAAGCTACAGGAGAATAAATTGATTTAAGGAGTGGGCTTAATGTTCTTTACTGCAGGAGCCATTCACTTAATGCCCATCTTCTGACCTATTAGCTCAGCAAGCGACTCGATTCAAAGTACACCCTGTACATTTAGGGATAGACATGCTTAGAGACAGAGATGGTACATAATCTTTCTGGGCATCATAGTCAAGTGTCTGTCTATGTGTTAAAATGTTAAGCATGCTAAAGTATTCTATTCTAGGTACAGCCAGAGCTATAGAAATCTGTTCAGCAAATACTAGAGACGAGAGTGGTCAAATGAACAAGTCTGAAATACGATTGGGTTTTGTATCCATCACATGAAGAGAGAATAAAAAGACTACCTAAACCTCCAAGGTCCTAAAAATACCAGATGAGGACAGACAAACAGACCAAAAGACAAAGAATGTAACAATTACAGATGACAGTCTCCCACCATCATAAAAAACTACATAAACTAAGCAAACTAGGGAACTAAGGGAAGTAAGGGAACTGCTTAGGGATCTTCTTAGGTAGCTAAGGAAATAATTTATTTTTCTATTCTTTTTTCATTAAATATGACTTTGTAACTTTGAGCAAGGTGGGTGAAAAATATTAACAGATCAGAATATTTTACATGCACTTTCAACACCTGTGTGGCTTTTTTTTTTTTTTCCAGATAGTTGCACATACAATTATGTGAAAAACAGATTTCATAATGAAACTTTGACAACAGTCATTACATATAACATTTGTTAATATGTAATACTTTATACTACCAAACTACATTGATGCAAATATATATGCTGTTTCTAGATTAAAGGTTTTCTGCTATAATATGCATATTTTATATTGACTACAGTGATAAAGGCATCTCTAATGTAACATCTATGGACTCATCATGTATTGTCTGTTTCATCTTTTAAGTAAACACTGCAGTTCACCTACAGCTGAGAGCTGCAACTTTTCGGCCAGAAAAAAAAAGAAGATTCTTAACCATTTTTAATTAAAAAAATAGAGACAGAAAATCACTCAAAAACTTCAGGACTCAAAAACTCACCTTTTGCTTTCTACTAGATACTTTTTATATTGCTCAGGTATTTGTATTTATGACTGTTTATGATTGATGTGTTTTAACGTCATACACAGTAATAGCGATACATTGCTGTAGCCACAATTCAGTTCAAAGAATCCCAAATCATTTCAGAGACCAAAAATTTTACATAGTGAGTCAGTACAGTAACTTTTTGCTGATTTTTTTGTTTTGTTTTTTAATTTATAAACCTCGAGACTAAATATAGGAAACATTAAAGAGTGTTCATATTTAGTATAGAACAGCATATTTCAGGAGACAGAGATTGTTTTCTTCCTATAAAGAACATCATAATTAACATATTTTTCACTGAAGAATGGCACAACCACAATCCATACAAAAGCAATGGAAAAGCCTGTAGTGGCTCTGTTCCTTTAAGGTCTTTTTTAAACTTATTTTATGGTGGGAATGGGAATTCTCCAACAAGTCAGAAACCCTAAGAGAAACAGAGATGGCTGCTCTTTTAAGTTTGTCACAAGGATCAATGTTCTGGATGAGACTGAATTAATATTTTAGAGTTGAGCTAAACTCTACTGCCAGCGAATGAGAACCTGGTATCACTATTGCACAGCCATTGCTTAGCTAATATGCAAAATTAAAAACTTCAGAAGAGAAAATATATTTTCTATATTCATCTGATGTTGTTCATTGTATACATACTTATTTCAAGTAGTCTACACTTCATATGTGTGCAGATATAGAAAATATGCAATGAAAAATGTGCATATATTAAACAATAATATACAGTTATACAGGCAAGTTGCTAATCATTCATTACGTTAAAATTCAAAACTTGTTCTAAATGCTGTGGATATTTTACAGTTTCTGAAAACACTTATCATAGTAACATTATTTAAACCTTAGCCACAATGTTACAAATTTAAACAAAAATACCTAGTAAAGAATAAGAAGCATTTATATCTTTTCCTAAAAGCACTGAAATTCAGCGAAGTAGAAATTAAGTGTAAAAGCTTGTATTCAGCTAGAAGCCAGATGTGAAAATGTTCTGTTCCTAGAAATTAAGCAGGGTACAGATGGTATAGCAAGCAAAATACTCAACCCAGAATTCCATGCCCAAGAATTATAAACATAAATCAAATTATTAAAAAATTGTTTCAAGGCAAGTTTAAATTTTATCCCAAGACTAGAAGTTTAATTGACTGCATAAGAGCATAACATGGGAGTTGTGAGATGTGGAAAACATCAACCGTGCTGGTATGTTTCAAACAGAATATAAATGTGAAGTAGATGAGGTAGGAAGGCTGGCTGAGAAATGTTTATAATAGCCCAGATGCAAGATGACAAATGTTCAGACAAAGATTTTCCCAGCTGGCATAATAAAATATCTTAATATTTTGGGAAGCGCTAGCCAGTTAATAATAATATGCTACCTAAAATGCTGTTCAATTACAAATATGGGCAGAAAAGGAAGATCTAGAATCCAGAAATTCTGACTAAATATAAATTTGCCATCTAGTTCAGGAAGCACTGCTTTCCTGAAAAAGAAGCATCAAGAGTCTAGTACAATACCTCTGTACGTCACTGGAGAAAAGTAGCAAAGATTCATTTCATGCAGATTTTATATTAATATGGAAAATTTCCTAGGCACCAAAGGAAGTCATAAATAGTGTTATAAAAGGGAAATAAATCTAACATAAATCTAAAACTAAATACTATAAATCTTAGACATAAAATTGAGTGAATGCATAAACAAGCCTTCTCCTTTGCTTAAAAAGACATTGAAGCAACAAATTCTGAGGTAGTTGAACCTGAAATCTGTACGAGAATGTATAGAAGGATGTACAGAATGTATAGAAGGGAAGGGAAGGGAAGGGAAGGGAAGGGAAGGGAAGGGAAGGGAAGGGAAGGGAAGGGAAGGGAAGGGAAGGGAAGGGAAGGGAAGGGAAGGGAAGGGAAGGGAAGGGAAGGGAAGGGAAGGGAAGGGAAGGGAAGGGAAGGGAAGGGAAGGGAAGGGAAGGGAAGGGAAGGGAAGGGAAGGGAAGGGAAGGGAAGGGAAGGGAAGGGAAGGGAAGGGAAGGGAAGGGAAGGGAAGGGCTTTCTCAAAGCATTGTGTTTTTTTCTTTTGTGTTTTTGTGTTGGGTTGGTATTTTTTTGTTTGGTTGGTTTTTTTTAAAGGAGACCCAAGCTTGATTGCAACTGGCCATTAATAGAATTAATGATTGAAGGAGAAATAGACAAATATGGAAACTGAAAGCTCATGTAGGACTAGATTCTATTACCTTTTTACACAGTTCATTAAATTAAGTATACTTAAGTGAGACCAACTAGGACATAAGGTGCTACTCAGTGTTACATTCAAAGGACTCAACTCTCTGAAGAGCTAAGGGCAATCAAAGTCCATTTAGTAGAAGACTATATTCACATGCATTTTGTTAAAATATAGCAAAAATAAATGAGTCATGTGGTGCCTATGATACCATATTGTTTCTAACATTTTAAATAAAAAGGTACTGCCAGATTTGTTAAATTAGCACTTCCACATTCACTTTGCCAGCAAGTATTATTATCCAGCAAACACATTTGAACAAGTATGCAGAAGATCAGTTAAAACCTGCATAATTTTAAATTACAGTTTAATTTTGATCACACAACAAAATATTGTTGTGCTATCTCAAATATATTTGGAGTATTTGAAAGACGTGAACTCTGATGTTTGGGTTCAGATAACTGAGTGGCACAGTACTATAGAGGCTTAAATGGCTTTTGTGATTGGCAAATATTGGTACAACAGAAAGTGTTCTCACATCATATTAGGGGAAGAGAGAAGCAGAAGCTTAGAAATAAGATGAGGAAAAATGTGTCACCAAAGAGTTTTGAGGAAAACTCTCAACTGAGAATAGATATTTTTAAAAAGTTTCACATTACAAAATCCATTTAATGACAATAAAACATTTGGTATAATCTATTAAATTGTGGTAGTTTAACTTGGCTGGCAGCCAA
>NW_010326555.1:27760-30529 GCF_000700745.2 Antrostomus carolinensis | reverse complement strand
AAACCAGTCTGGGATTTTATGATTCTATGACAAGCACAGCAAAACACAGGAGGCCCCAGGGATGCCCAACAAAGCCCCACGGCCTCTGTGGGCAGATGCCACTAAAGAAGAAATAAGAGAGAGAAATTTCCACAGTTTGCACAGCAATAGGCAACATTGCTCCTGTGGAAGGAGATATAAACCCCAAAAATCTACCAGAAAACTACTTCAAGTGGCTTAGGGTTTCACACCAGGAAGCAAAGCTCTTAAAATCCAGCCTTTCTCCTCCCCTGGCATTTTTTAAAAGAACTAAAAACCAATCCCAGAATTGCCTGGATTGGAAAAGCCCTTTAAGCTCATCAAGTCCAACCATGAACCCAACACTGACCAGTCCCCTATGACTAACCCATGTCCCTCAGCACTGTGTCTACACGACTCTTCAATCCCTCCAGGGATGGGGACTCCACCACTGCCCTGGGCAACCCCTTCCAATGCCTCAGAACCCTTTCAGCAAAGAAATTCTTCCTCACATCCCATCTCAACTGCCCTGGCCACAACTGGAGCCCATTTCCTCTTGGCCTGTCCCTTGGGCCTTGGTTGAACAGACCCACCCCCACCTCTCTCCACCCTCCTCCAAGGGACTTGCACAGAGCCACAAGGTCTCCCCTCAGCCTCCTTTTCTCCAGGCTCAACAACCCCATTGCAACAAAGAGTTTCTATTTCTCTCAGCTCTATTTTCAATTAACACCTATTAATTTTTTCTCCCAAGTCGTTATCACTGCCAAAACAGGGCAGCAACACTTCAGGTGACACAGAAAACAAGTGGTTACTGGGGGAAGCACAGGACAGGACACCCCTGCCCTGGTCCCTGGGCCATGTCCCATGTCCCCACACCCCCAGATAACTGCATGGGGAGGGACAGAGCTCACACAGCTTCAGCAGTAAACTGAATTTCTATTTGAAGTTCTCACTGTGCATGTTTTCCTTTTGTTTTAGGCTGAGAAATAGGAGGAGGAAGAAGAGCAGAGAGGTCCCAGCCTGCAGCACACCCAAGGCTCCCCAAGAGGGTAAGTCAGCAGATGACCCCAGGGTGGCAGCTGCAGCACCAGCTGCTGCTCTGCCCATGTCACCATTGCCACAGGCTTTCAGGTGTTTTTACAGGTGTTTTTACAGCACAAACACCAGCCCCACACCAGCCACAGTTGCCCACGCACCCACCGCTCACCTGGGCCATCAGCAGTCCCCAGCAGTAGTCCTCACAAGAATGGAGTTTGGTGGCAGGTCCTGGCTAGGTTAGTCTCATACACTGGCTCTGGGAGGGAGCAGGAGGTTTTGGCAGCATCCTGGGATCCATCAGGATCTGAGCTCCAGAAGGAACCAGGCAAGAAGGTGCAGCAGCTACAGACAGCACCCAGCCATGGGCTGCTCCCCCCACCCTGGTGTAAGAGCCCTTCTTCCACCGAGCTGGGTTTTAAGAGCTGCCGGGGCTTTGCTTCCTGGGGTCAAACCCACAGGATTTGTTAACGAGGGTCCTGGGTTGACCCGGTCATTTATAATCATGCTCAGGTGAAGAGCCTGATCATTTCTGGATTGTCTTTCAGAGAAGGGCAACGCTGGGGAAGGGTCTGGAGCTCAAGTGTGATGAGGAGCAGCTGAGGGAACTGGGGTTGTTGAGCCTGGAGAAAAGGAGGCTGAGGGGAGACCTTGTGGCTCTGTGCAAGTCCCTTGGAGGAGGGTGGAGAGAGGTGGGGGTGGGTCTGTTCAACCAAGGCCCAAGGGACAGGACAAGAGGAAATGGGCTCCAGTTGTGGCCAGGGCAGTTGAGATGGGATGTGAGGAAGAATTTCTTTGCTGAAAGGGTTCTGAGGCATTGGAAGGGGTTGCCCAGGGCAGTGGTGGAGTCCCCATCGCTGGAGGGATTGAAGAGTCGTGTAGACATAGTGCTGAGGGACATGGGTTAGTCATAGGGGACTGGTCAGTGTTGGGTTCATGGTTGGACTGGATGATCTTAAAGGGCTTTTCCAATCCAGACCATTCTGGGATTCGGTGACAGGGATGCCCTCAGCATCTCAACAGTACTTTAGAGAGCTCATGCCCAGCTTTAACAAACCCTGGTTTTGAAGGTTTCGCTCCAAAACTTACCTGCTGTTTGTGACTCATTAAGTACCAACGAGAACTCTTCATCCAGTGCCGTGACATGGCTGACGGAGGGGGTCTCCTTGGCAAAATCCTGGTGGGGGAAACCGTTCAGGGGAAGCAGGGACAGTCTCCCTCCTCAGCCAGCCCCTGGGCCGAGGGGAAGCGAGCGCAGAGCACGAGAAACATCATTTCCTCTTTCTGGAGGTTTTTTTTTAGCCTCACGCTGGTTTTTACACAACACATCTGATGAACTTTGCAACGTTCCCGCTCGGGATTTCCAAAGCCCCGTTTCTCACATTGCTGTTGTCACCCTGTTCTGGGGACGGCCGCTCTCCCTGGAGTGTTTCTGGGTGTCCTGGGTCAGCACCTTGGCTGCTCCCTGGATTTGTGGGACCCCTCAGGCTGTGGGTTTGTAGCCCCAAGGAGAAGCAGAAGGTGCTGGAAGCTCATCCCTGCCCTGGGGCTGGTGTTGGAGGAAATTTGCTGTGCAGTGTGGATGGGGAAATGCAGGTACTGAGGGGAGAGCAGGAAAAATGCTGGTGAGCACGTGTGTGAGCACCGGACTGTGAGCAGAGAAATGGGCTGGGACTGCACCTTGTCACAGAATCCCAGACTGGTGGGGTTGGAAGGGACCTCAGGAGATCATCCAGT